>NW_009717604.1:146809-217498 GCF_000703405.1 Apaloderma vittatum | reverse complement strand
CTTTCCCTCTCTTTCTTACTCTTCTGATCTCTCCAGCTCATCACTGGAGCTCTGTTAACACTTTGTCTGTTCAAGGTATTTGACAGACTCTCATACAAAATTTGTGGCTGTAAACAGATTCTTCAGCATCAGATAAAAGACCTTCTTACCTCCCCCTTTTATTTTCATTTTTTTTCTTTTTTTAAAATTTTTTTCTTTTTTTTTTCCTGGGCTATGGCTTTCACACCCTAAACCAGCCTAACCAGTCTACTGATGAAAAATAATTCCTGGTTTCAGACTTCTGCATATTTTTGTACACTTATAAGCTGGTGGATTTTTGTTGTTTGATTTGAGTTTTTTTCTGTACTTACTGACTTATTTAACAGTTGTTCCTCCTTAACAAAGTAAATAAACATATATAAAACTATCCTCATTCAGGACAGCCCTTCACAATTTGCAGGGTGAAGAAGAATGGTTCCTGTACCTCAGCTGCAAGTTTTAGGCATTGTATGTTACATATCTGGGAAAAAAGGTCTCTTCTCTTTTACAAAGCTGAAAATACCACTGGAGAGATGAGCAAGAACTGTGCAGAAGTAGTTTATCTGGCAGCTTTAAGTTAGATTATTCTAGCAGGATTTCAGGACATCACTTAATGTAACAATGCAACATAATCATCATTTACACAGGAGGAAAAATTTTCTTTGTTCTGTCTCCTCTTTGGTAGTACTAACAGCTTATAAATCACGTTACAACATACAAACATGAACGAGTGATACAGAAATAAGGATTGCTGTAATCTCAGTAGATTCGTTATCTTTTGAATAACGATCAAAAATTGAACCTGTTGTGGACGTCAGAGTCTTTGATTTTAGAATGGAATGGTTAGTTTGTTAGTTTCAAAGAAACATATCTTTAAATTTATACAGACTTGCATCATGTAATTATAGTATGTTTAACTGTAAGAGAAACTACAGAGAGAGTTCTGAAGATCTGTGTCTCGGATTGTTTTACTGGAATACCATAGCACAGAAATGTTTTTGGTTATCAAAGTTGCATTATCATCAACAAGACAATTGAAATAAATCCCAGGTCAGCGTTGTGATTATGTTCTCTAAATTCACAATTCACATTCCAATTTCTGTTGGATTTTTTTTAATTAGAGGATGAGTGTTTTTTCATACAGATGGTTATATGGGTAGTAACTCTCATAAGCATACTTAGTTGTATGAGACATTCTGAGAGAAGAACAAAAGATCTCCTTTACTCTGGATAGGTTACAAATCAGGTTCGGGTTTGTAAGCCATATTGTAGGTTGGTTTAGTTTTCAGAGAGAGAGAGAAAGAAAAAAAAAAAAAGAAAGATGCTTTGAAGCATTTGGTTGTGGGTCTTGTTCTTAAACAGATATGTGTCTTACTGTCAAAAATTTGATTAAAGCAAAGCTCAGCAAATGTCATTGCTGTCTCCGTGGCCCATGTTGAACAGACTGCCTCAAAATGCGTGCGCTCGATTGTCAGTGCTATTAGCATCCCCCAAATCTGAGCTTCACAGGGTTGAAGCTTGACAGCACAGATTTTTTGAGTATATCTACTTTGATAGCAGGCAGTGTTAGCAACCTGCGACGTGCCAAGCCTGATAGACGTGGAGATGCCGAGCTGAGCGGCGACATGAGTGTGCTCTGCGGTGCATGAACCTCAGAGCCGCGTAAAGCAGGTGCCTCTGAGAACTTCCTGCGGAGGTCAGAGTTGAAAAGGGGCTTGAATTAATCAAATTATTGGGGTTTTGTTCTTCTGTCTGTATTTTGGGTTTGGATCAGAATTAAAACTGGAATCATGGATTTTGAATTAGATCTGCTAATCTGCACATACTCAAAGCGAGACCAAAGTCTCTGCACTGATACCTGAGGTATTTTGGGGTTTTTTCAGTAGCATAAATGTTCTAGTTTGACCTACATACTACACTTATGTCTCATTTTCTCTAAAGTTCTTATAAAATAATCTCAGGAGGATACAGGAGCAGGACATTTAAAAGAGTTTATGTACAATTATTACTTTTCTAATTAAAATAATTTACACTTGTATAGTTATTAATGCAATTAAGGGAAAAATCCAAAAATACCCTTTTAATCACTAGAGTGTCACTCCATAGACCTTTCCTTCATTATAATAATTGAATGAGTTCTATAAAGCTCAGAAATTAATCACATTCCTTTTAGAAAAAGAGGCATTTTTGTTTTGGTAAAAAACTTGGGCAAATAATTTAAGAGAGGAATTTTGTTCTTAGCGTGCATCGATATGAATCAGTTCAGTGAAAATAAGAAGTCAGTGTTATTGGCAGCTATATCCTCTTTATTGTGCTGTAGAAGTACAGATGGAAGATACAGCCACGTACGAGAACGGCACTGTACCTGCCCCACTGACCTGTGATGTACTTGTTGCATGTTTCTGCAATGTTTGCCTGCTTTATTTTAAAAAAAAGTATTTATGAATTAATGGCATCGTAGCTAATCCCTGAAATGTCTTGGACAATTGGTTCATGAGACTAGGATATACCACTTTTACAAGGAAAATAGTTCTGTGGACATTTAATCCAATCTTGCAATACCTATTCCTTTAGTGAGATTAATCCTGGCAACTCTTATTAAAGAGAGATTTACTCTGGGTGGATTCTCTTCCTGGCAATTGTTCCATACGTCCTGGATGAGTTTAAATGTCATGCTTCCCAACTCAGAGTGACTATTACCATACTCACTTTAAAGCCTTTGGATTTGAAGAAAAGTCTTTCTAAATGTTATATTTTGTACCTTAAGACGCACTGTCAGAAGCAGTGAAATCTTTTCTCTTGAAAACTAAGGTTAACTCAGAGACCTGCAAGCATATTGCAGGTTAAAAAATGCACTAAAACTGATTAGGTCCTGAATACGATACTAGAATAAGTGCTATAAAAAATGTAATTAATTGCAACTCTGTTGGCATAAGAACTTCAAATGTATGACTTAGAAATCCCAAGAATAAATTACTTTTAAAATATATGAATACATATGATATTAATCAAAATTGTCTGTACTCTTCCACAGTTTCCCATCTTTGGAACTTTTTAATGAGTTAAACTTAGACTCTTTCCTGAAGCCGCATGTGTTCATTGAACACAGTATAAAAATTTTAAGTGCATCTGAATTATGCTTTCACAGCATAATTTTATTCACAGTAAAATTTCTTTTCACAGTATTTTATAGTTTTGTGTTGCAGTAGCACATCTCAAAGATTTGAAGAGCTTTGTTCAAAGCAATGGTAGATGTGCAATAATAATAAAATTTTACTTTAACATGTTAAAACTTTTAATAAACTGCAAATAATTTTAAATATTCTTTATTTGAATAGGTAGAATTGTATCGAAGTATAAATTATCTGTTCAAGAGTTTAATGAAGGCCAGAACTATTGTCACTCTTGTTAGAAATATTTCATGGGAGAAATAAAAAAATATTTTAGGGAAGCTAAAATGTCAGTTGAGTATTTCAAAGGCACACATGTGAAATTGTTTAAAGATAGAGCTTTGGTCTTAAAGTTGATCTCGATTAAAAGAAAAGGTATGATGTGGTTAAATAAAACCCAGATTAAGTGAAAGCTTTTGTTCTTTTTGAACAAAATGCTTTGATGTTGCTACATCAGTCCAGAATGTCTTCTTCGTGCTCCACTTAGCATGTTTAACTAATGGATGTTATTCGACTCTTGTCTGCACGTGCAATTTAGAACTTAAATGCTTTAAAGAAAATCCCACACATTAAGGAACTTCATGTTCTCATTTCACATATTGTATATATTCAACAGAATATGTCATAATTTCTGTAAATATAGCTATATCCATTCTTACAAGTAATTGCAAGATACACCATCTTTTTCTCTGTTATCCAGCAAAGCCAAAGGTGTATATTGGATGCTATAATAATGGACTAAAAGCTACTGAAATTTAATTTTAACCCCACCTGAATTTTGATTTACTTAACCGAATTGTGATTCTTGTAGAATTAAGGCTGAAGCCAGGATTGCTGGTGTGTGTAGATATCATTGTACTCATGGTTGTGTAATGCTTCGTACAAGGTTTTCTGGCTTGTGGTTTATTCATTGGTTCTGGAATATTGTTCAAAAATGGAATGCAAATATTTGTAATTCCTGAAAGGTAGTATTATTATTTCCTGCTAGTCTGGCTTTTACTTCACCCTTGCCTGCTGTAAAAGATGAATAGTTCGTCTTTTAGTATCTTTTTACCAGCTGTCTGGACACTTACAAACTCCGTTATCTTTTTATTTCCAGCATACATTTAATGAAAATAAGAGTATTTGTAGCACAGTTCTGCAAATTGGAAGTGTTTCTGTAAACTTAGCATTGGGCTTCCACACCTCCAGGCAGTTACAGTTACACAACATTTTAACTATGCTGAATTTAACTTTCTTAGTACAAAATAAAAATCATGTCGCAGTAGTGAGTGAGAAGCAGAGACAGTGTATTGCTGTTTTTGTCTCATGCTAACACAAACTATTTCCCAAAGCCAATACTTCCATATAAAGAAAGTAAATCAAGAAAGAAAGCGGTAACTACCCTGGCAGATGCTAGAAAATTTTTAAGAATCACCTGGCATTCATTTTTAAGCCAACATTTTTTTTTTTTAGTATTTCCAGACAGCAATGTCAATTAAAAATATTTTCTTTACAGATCTGATGCCATGCTCATTTTTAACACTCAGCTAAGAAGAAATTGGATCTGTGGATAAGGTCAGACCTACGGGTAGCAGCATTTTAATGTGTGATCCACTTCATGTGTGTACATCTGGAAGAAGGTCTGGGTAAGTGTAAAAAAGAGGTGGGTTTACCTCAGGGCACTATCTGTTCAAGTAATCATAACTGCAATTTAGTCAACAAAGAAATACACTCTCCATGATGCTTAATTAGTGTAGTGTCACACGGCCGAATGCTTAAACAGAAAGTAAATATTTAGCACAAGCAAATAAACTCCCCTTTATTTGATATTTTTTTTGCAGTTAGCCAAGTAACTCCCCAGGGAAGGATCTAATCACAAGATCATTCTCCTTTCTTCTCCAAATAGCAAAAAAAAAAATCAACTTTTTTTTTTAAACTGTGTTCAGAAATTGAGTGGTTTTCAACTAGTTCAATTAAAGGTCAGTGTACGTGTCTCTCCTTAAGTAAACAGTATATTCTGATAAAACTGAAAAAAAATTTACTTTTTTTTATGTGACAAAGATCTCTTAATTTACAGAGAATTGCCACAGGTAGGCATGCTTTAAGAGCAAAGTTCTTTTCTATTTCCTTTTCCAGCAGGAGCTTTTATGTAAGGTGATGTAAGCAGGACATGCCAATTTGCGTGCCTCAAAATTGATTGTTGCAGAGTTTATTAGCATAATTGATTTCATAACCCTGTTATTGTTTAAAACATTAAGAAAATCTGTGAGAGTTACTCCGTGATGCCAACAGTGACATATTGTTAGGGCTGTCTTATGTTTTGACGTGTCAAATCGGTGAAGGAGGTGCATTGCCACGAGCTGTTGGATGGAGTTAGAGTTGATGGTGGTGTCTGGCAATGAGGTCGATGCAATTGCTGCTCACTGACAGCTCAGGTGGAAAGGAACGTGTCGCCTCCAACACCTGCTGAAAGCTGGAGGCCTGGGAATTCGCCAGGTTTCTCAGCAGGTTCCTCTTCTGAATTTTGGTGCTGTCATCAGAGAGTATGAGGAGGGGGAATATACTCTGTTACCGAGACAGCTGTATCGGAGAGATCTTTTTCTGCATTTGATCAAAGCACTGATTCCTAAGTGAGAGAGACGATGGAAGGCTTTACAGAGTAATTACTTTCAACAGTTATTGTAAAGATCAGATGTTTAAGAATCACACTGATGTTTGTGTTCAAGGGCAGTAAGGATAAAGGAATCAAAAATATATATTAGGAGAAGCATAAGAGTTTCTACAGTGATTTTCTTGAAAGGAAGATTTGCGAATGCACACAAAAGCAGTAGTAAAGTAAGGAGACATATTGACAGGAAAGGAAATGAAAATAAATTGAAAGTGTTGATATTTCACTCGAGTAATTAAATAAGAGAATTCTTGTCCCTCATGCATTTTGGGAGGAGGGAGATTGTGGTTCACTCAGCACCATAAATCAGATAAAGGCAAGTTGGTCTACAGTTTCATGGGTTCACTGAAAACCAGGCTTGGGGCACGTGCTAACCTGTTCATGTCAGCTACACAGCCTGCCTTCTGCAAGCCATCCACCAGGTCCTGAATAAGATATCCACAAAAAATAGCAAGTTTGCTTATATTTAGATTTTTATCTACTTAATGTTCAGGATCCAGTTCATGCTGCTGCTCCATGAACATCTAACGGTGAAAAATGTCCAAAATGAATGACCTCTGAGGAGGCAGAAACTCGTTGATGCCATTAAAAGCCAAATCTTCTGGCTCTGTGTACTGGATGTGTAAAAAAGATATTTTTCCACATGGCAGATGCATACTTTAATCCAAATTGGGATGAGGTGATGAGTATACGGGTCACATCCTGCCCACAATTTGCACTTGGAGCTTATTTTTTTTGCCCATGAGTAGAACAGAGACACTGGGATTAGAAATACCCACAGACTGGTTTACAGATGTGCTTGTGTGGTCCATTTAGACTGCAAGAAAACAATTTAAAAGAAAGATTTTTTTTCTGTTATGCTGATAGAGATGAGGCTTATCTTTATAATCCCACAACTAGATTATTTGCATGAGAGAAAATGGCTTTTTTTTCCCTGTAAAATATGAAAAATATTGACATCAGTCACTTCAGTTCCTGGAAAATCTACCGTGTAAATTAATAGCACATTTACTAGACAAAAATATTTTAAATGTATTTTAGCATCATATAGAAGAAGACTTGTAAGGTAATATATTTTCTTCTAGCAAATATGTGTCAAATTAGCTAAACGGGTTTTAACAAGGGTGTCCTCATTCCTTCAGGAACTAAGAATATAGTTGCTGGATTCTCAAAGCAAATTAGGCACCCAGCTCTGCTGAAAAACAGAAATACATAATAAAAGTTATTCTGCTCTTCAAGATTTGAATGAACTTGAAAATGCTATCTGGTTCTTAAAGAAAAAGAAAACATTTTCGTTGCTGCGTACCATGTGCTTATCCACCTGTGAGTTTTCTTTCAAGAACAGACATTAATTATTTCCTGTGGTCTTGGAATTATCTGAACTTTGTTCCCAAAGATATTTTGTCTCTCATGGAAAAAAGAACCGTTAATTACATTGCTATGTCAACGGCTTAACCTTTTCTTTTAAGGCTGGCATAATTTAAGGTTATGGAAAACATATAGTTGAGCTGCATTGAGTTAGTTGTTGAGTGGGTGTTTAATTGTACATGTAAAAAATGTTGTTTTCCTTCTCTGGTCATCATGAGAGAGGTAAATTGCTGAAGTATAGATAAGCATTTAAAAGATAAAAACATAAACTATAAAACAGACGGTGTGAAGCAGTATTATAGAGTGTTTGGTTGATTTGGTTATGAGGCACCTCCAAAGAGGGGAGAAGAGGAGAGGGAGAGATTAGGGCTTTGGACAAGTTCATTACAAACTCTACTAATTGTGAAGACAACAGATCACGTATATCCCGTCAGGGTGTGATTTCCTGTCTCAGATTCTCTATAGATGTCAATCCCTACCAATTCCCAACTAGGTGACAAAAACACTTTCAAAAAAAATACTTAAGACTGACATCCTTGTACATTTTTGGGCCTCTTCCATTATATGGATAAGTACTAAATTTCCTGTGAAAACATGGATAAAGAATTTGGACACAATATTACAATATTGTCACTTTATGCTACATACAGGTTAAAGTAATAACATTTCTCCTTTTCTTGCTTCATGTTCTTGAGAAACAATCAACTCACAGGATTGCACATTTCAAAATAATTTCAAAATAATTGGCCGCTGTGACAGATCGAAAACATGGATAAAGAATTTGGACACAATATTACAATATTGTCACTTTATGCTACATACAGGTTAAAGTAATAACATTTCTCCTTTTCTTGCTTCATGTTCTTGAGAAACAATCAACTCACAGGATTGCACATTTCAAAATAATTGGCCGCTGTGACTTGACAGATCTGATCAGAGCAGGAGAATCATTACTAGATGTGATGAGCGTTATTCTCAGTCTGAATAATATAGATTACAGAATACTTGCAAGGACAAAGGAAAAGTAGGCACTTCCTCATGTCTATGGATATTTTCTGAAGGAAGAAAAAAAAGGTAGGGTACTGACTTGAAAATTAGCAAAGCTTCCTACACTCTGTATCACTGAAGTTCATATACAGTGGTTCTGTATTAATTTATTATTGTTATTCAAGATCACAGTAAATTCTAATTTTTCTCCCTACGTAGTGGTACAGCCTCCCATGGCTGTATTATCTGCCAGTTTAATAAAGATTATTTTCATCTCTCACCCCTGACAATACTGCAAAATAGTGAATTGTCATTCCTAGGGAAGACATATCTGAACTGCATTTTATTCATCCTTTTAGACTGACAGTGATTAATAATCATCCCACACAGGGTAAACTTCATCTACACAATCTTTTTCGTGTTCACTCATGAGAGTATCATTTGAGACTGTAAAACACTAAGGTCATGATGAATTACATAGTCTATTTTTCTCTTATCCCCAAGACGTGTCACTGTACTGCAAAAAAGAAAAGAAAAAAGTTGAACAGGTTTGAAATGATTCATTCTGAAAAAAAAGTATTGACTATTTTATTGCTATCGTTTTGATAGGTTACAAATGAATTCTGTGCCTGCTCTAGAATCTCAACTCAAACTAGTAGGTTGATATTTAGACCTTAGATTTTCTCTTTTAAAAATTACCTTCCCCTTTTATCTACCTTCTCTAAACTCTTTAACTGCTCTAAGGAGCATATCATCAGGCTGTATTTATATTCATCACACATAAACCGTGTGCCAGAGCAAAACTGGACACAGAGAAAAATAACAAATTAATTGTTGACTTCAAACACCTTACAAAATCTGACTGTGACTAAATGACAACCCTAAGCTTAATGGTTTCTTTTTTACCAAAAGAAAATTATCCTCCTGTTAGAAACAAATCTTTGTAATTGGCCAGTCAGACTGGAGAGTAAGCTGCTCATTTTTTCCTAATAAAATACTTATGAATCTATAATGGCTTTTTACGTTTTTCTGTTCTCATTATATGCTCATAAAGTGTACAAATCATTAACTCAAATATTTTTTTATTCAGTCTAGAAATAATTTGCTCTATGGCTTATTTTAGGAATAATGCTTAAGGAAAAAAATGCTTTAAAAGTAATCTTCGTATATCATCTGCCCTGAAACAGATATCCTAAAATAAATTTTTATCAGATTTGTGATATATCCACATTTTAGGTCTTGATAAGAAAATTAAGACCCAAGTTTTCTAATATAAGTTATCAAAACCAAAAGTATCCAATCTAATTTCATGAGCATGGACAAATAGTTCCTGTCTTCCAATAACACCATGGGGTTTTTTAATGGAAAAATTAATGTTTCATTGGATTTATGCAGATGGAAGATGAAATAAATGAGGTTTAAAATGTGTGTAATTACACTGAATGAACAATGCTGAAGAAATTGATCTGTCACCCACTTTAATTTTTAAAATAAACATGCGATCTAATGATGTTATTTTAAAATTACATTTGTCTTTTAAATTACTATTTCAGAATATCAGATAAACATGAGGTTAAAAATAGACAGCTTCTGAATAACTAAATTATTTGAAAATAAATCGGGCAATTTTGATTACATTATTCTGTAAAGGCTTTTTTAATACATGAGGAAAGTTTATGCAGGTGAAACAATAGATATAAAAGAATGTGTAGAGTAAATGTTGATATTGGCAGGCTGGAAGGTACCTGTGGCTTTTTTACCAGTACATACAAATGAGCTCGGTAGACAGAAACAGAATAAATATGAAATTCACAGTGAGTGTAACTAATAGTATTTTGTTCATTATCCATATTTTAAATCTGCATTTCTTTCTAGGTTCTACAGTTCTGCCTCGTAGGCCATTTGCAAATTACAGCTAAATGGCAGCTCTCCTAATGTTCTCTTATGTAAATTCCAAAATCTTTTGTATGCTTGTGACAAGTTGGTTCTGTGACCAGTATCCATGAAGAGAACTGTCTTATTTCTCGCTTTTCATCTCTGGTGTTTTGCAGTCGTCGTAGCTTGAGAAAATGAAGCAGGATCTATATTACATGCTACTGCTTGGTTGTATTTTACATTATTTCAGGGTGATGGGAGGTGTTTTAGCACAATGTTACAGGGTGCTGTTGATTGCAACAACTTTTTAATTCTGTCGGTACTCATGATGAAATTTTAGCATACCTCAGTTTTAAATATCTGAGTAATAGCCAGGCACTTAAACATAAGCTAAAGTGTAATCCTGGAGCTTGACCTCTCCCAAAGCAAGTCAATGGTAACATAAGCCATTTGTGTATAATACTGCAGGATATAGCTTTTAATATCTAACTATGAAAAAAACCACAGATTTTAACCTTGTCCTGATAATAAAAAGGGACAACTATTGCTAGGGCTGTATTTATTCCACAACTTAAAATGCAGTTTATCACTCTGGTGCTGAGGTACATCTTTGGACATCCCCTCCTTAACTTTTTGTAAACATCAAAATATCTTTCAGAAAGTCAGCTGATGTTTCTTCCAAGTCTGAGTCACTGAGTAGCGCTTAAGTTTAAAAATGAAATCTCTTCTCAAATTTCATTATTTTATTAATTATATTGAAAACTGAACTATAAATAGTTCCAGTCTCGAAAACTCGGTAGGTGAGGTACTCCAAAGGCAACTAGAGGCAATCTAAGTTGTTGAGAATATTTACATTACTGTTTTGTGGTAAAACAGTTGTGATAAAATATCTTAAACATTTCACTTTCTCCTGGGTTATTTGCGTATGAATCCACATAGAGTGTTTCAGGAAGTTTTCTTGCCCTTGGCCTATCCTACAGATCACAGAATTTTCCCAGTTTTTTTCCTCAGTTTTCAAGGCAACAGATAGAATAATGTTAATAATGATTTTCAATCTTATTATTTTGTTTTCCACAAATAACTGTATGTGTTGTAGTATTATTGTTACATTTAACCTTTGGAACCTCTTTATTGCTTTTCAGATGACTTGTGCATTTCTTGGCTTTCCAGCAGCAATTCAAGGAGGAGAGAG
Source organism: Apaloderma vittatum (assembly GCF_000703405.1). Lineage (NCBI taxonomy): Eukaryota > Metazoa > Chordata > Aves > Trogoniformes > Trogonidae > Apaloderma > Apaloderma vittatum. Next base: position 206,238 of record NW_009717604.1, on the reverse strand, counting down.
GATCAAAGTCCCTTGTCAAATTTTTTTAAGATGTGGCTAGCTGTTACAGCTACTGGAGACATTAATTGTGTGTTTAAGCAATTAAGAGGATGGGATGAACACAAGTGGTGTTATGTGCATATCTCAGCTGCTGAAAGACTTTGTTAAGCAGAGATTTGCACCAAAAATAAGCCTAAAAATGTGAGTCAGGGTCAGTTGTGAAACTATTCAGCCACAGGAAAGCATCACCAAAGGCTGAGCACTGGAAAACACCACCCTATAAAAAAAAACAGTGAAAGATATTTTTGCTTAGTACTTGAAAAACAAATTATTATGACTTTTGAAGCTGGATCTCAGCAGCTCTATTGATTGACATGTCTTCATCTCAGTTGGGTTATATTTGCTTTAAATTTTTGCTTGGTCATTTATGATTCTGGAGTTGAATATGTCTGGAGAATGAGAAAGCATGCCTGTATGCCTGGGTCCTTTTAAAGTGCTAGAAGCTGGTAACTTTGTGTATTTTTCTTTTTTTTCTTTAAGAATCTGTGCCACTGTTATGTGCACCTTGGACTTTGGCTGTGGTTGCCCACTCCCCGTAAGTCTGTACATCACCGTATGTCAGCAACTCACAAACTACACCCGTAGAACGTGTGGTTTTTGTATTCCAAATGGCTTCACTGTTAAGTAATAAACTTGGAGACAGGTAGCACAGCTGCTTTAACTTCACCGAGGAGACACACGGGGCCCTGGGTCTGCTTTTGCAATTGTGAGCCATGTTTCAGAGGTATTTCGGAATCTGCCACCTCTGCTGACCCGTATTGTCAGAAATCAAACTATGTCGCATCTTTCACTTCAGCGAGAGACATGTCACAAATCACAAAAGAAAGTTTTTGTTTTGGCACCGTTCTGTGCTCTCATATTTGCTGTCATAACATACTTAACTGAATTGACGTATGTAACTGTCACTTTATACCAGAATTAAACTAGTATAATAAGACATATTCTGCAGATAACTTTATATGGAGATTATCAATATCTTAGTCCTACTCATGAGCAATAACCTGATATAAGGAAGAGTGAGGTGTACTCAAAACATATACAGAGTCCTCCATAAAATAAAACTGGACCACAAAATCTCCTGAATGGGTGATCTTCCCCTTTGACACAAATTTACTGGATAGATGTGAACGATTTTCAGTAATTGTCTGTATTAACTGAACTTCTAAATAGTCCCTTAAAATCAAAATATCAAGCAAAATGTGGCATAAATGTGAGCATAAATGAAACATGGGACTGCAAGTTCTAGCTTTCATGGACCTTATGTAGTACAATTACACTAAGGACACTTTGCAAAGCAACATGGTGACTCTGTGTAGTCTCTTGAATGAAGTGGTGGTTTTACTTTTTGGAACTACATGTTCAGCTCTGATTCAGACTCTTCTTTGCAGTTTCACTTTGAAAAAAAGAATACCAGGTTTTCATGGAAATCAGTGCAAACAACCTACGGTGCTTTTGTCTGATTGTGAAGGAAAATGTTAATTTCCAGTTATTTACCAGGGGGAGACAATATACAGACAGTTATAACTGATCTTTTTATTGCCTGTTTATTGTCAGCACAAATCCTTTGGAAGAACATAGGCTGGAGGCTGTGTTGTATGAGATTGTGGTTTATTTTTTTTAAATCTCTTTTTCAGTAAGTGGATCGACATACAAAAAGCAAAGAGGTAACGATTGTAAATTACTGGAAACTGAAGCATGTTGCCTGTACACTAAATGTATTACTATAATGGAAAGTGCTAGGAGTAAAAGTTTCCATTTAGATTATTGGTTAATAGCTTTGAGAATTTTTATTGTACAACAGTTATGGTTTTAATTGTGAGATGCATCTTAAACAAAGCTAGGCAATAAAAAATAGGAAGCTGTGCTTCTATCAAGCATGACTCATTTAATAAGCTTGGATTTAATATTGATTTATCCAGCCCTTATATTTATCCCTTGTGGTAACTTTCACTGTTCTAGATGCTAATAAGTTAGGCTTTTGTACACGTTGCTTCATGATTCCCCTTTGAAGGTCCAGGCAGACATCTGCAGAGCTGTTGATATTTGTAAGTTCAGTTTACAAAGCTTGGGCATCTAGAATTCTTTTTCACTAAGAAAATCAATGTGCCTTACAGGGATGTCTCCAGCGTTTTCTGGCAAGATAGATTTCTGCCTTATTCCTTGGGTCAGATTATACATGAGGCATACCATGAGAATGCCAGACTTCTGTAGGAAATATTTACATAATACACTAGACATTAAGTGAAATGACATCAGATTGCTTCTTTGAAAACATGGAAAATGCATAAATTTGTGTCTCCAGTACAGGCATTTATTCTTTTTTGGTCTTACTGGAGCCTCCCTTTACCTTCACTTTTTTCCTTTGGAAATCTCACCTTAAAACTTCCTTTTCCCTTTTCTTTGTGATTGGCACTCTTTCTGAAGGGTGTTGTCATGCTCTACATGAGGACAGCTCAGTACAGAAACACAGCTTCCAGGTCTTGTTTTGTATCGTTTTCTACTAGTGCGTAAAGGAGCTTTGGCTCCTTGACTTACAGCACTCCTGAGAGTGGAGTTTCTCATCACTTCAACAGGTTGCCTATCACTACTCTTGGACTCACATGAGTAAGTCAAAGGGTATAAAGCATTTACAAAGAGAACACATTTGATCAGTGGTTATGGAAATGTAGAATGTAATTTTAATTGCTTCTGCTGATCACTGCCACTGAATGAGAGCAAAGGGTCTACCAGTCAGATAGTGGTCAATCCCAACCTGCACAGCAGCAAAAAATACTCATCCTTTTGATACGATGCCTTGTAAAATGCTGCGTTAAGCATTTCTTTCTGATGCATACAAGAAAGCCGAGGAAGTGTGAAAGTCTTAGGCTGTTGGAGCAAATTAGATGTCAAATATTTTGACATCAACTCAGAGAGACAGCTAGTGAAAAGCCTCTGTACACAGGTGGCGCTTGAGAACTGGCTCGTACTTGCAGGGGGGCCTCACAGAGAACACATTCCTTTTTGCCTGGAGAGCACAAAACTCCTACTCCAAATGGCAGCACCTGTCTCATAGCAAGTCCTGAGGGTTTAGCAGGAGTCAGTCCTCATCATCCAAGTCCATTAATCACATTTCAGGAGGCCAATTTCCTACAGCCAATCTCCATTTCTTCCAGGGATTCTAGACAGATTTAATTTTTCCCCTGAATGCGTTAACCTGAAGGAGCAGCCTACTTAATTAAAACAGATATTGTTTCACTTTCTTTAAATATGGAAATGTCTTTATTAGACTAGGTGTCGTGTGCTGTACTTTTGTGCTTAATTAATCTTAACCTCAGCTTAAATTGTCTCAATGGGAATAAAGCTCACCCACTGTCTTTTAGTGACCCTTCTATGCACTGGCTGCAACAGGCTTGTTTTCCTGAGCCATCTCTTTTGCTGGGTAGAATAATCTGTATATATAACTAATTATACTTTGTGTGAACTTCTAAAGACAATAACCTACCACGTATGTAGGTCGCTTGGGCTTCTAGCTCACTGGGGTGACAGTGAATTTGGGGAGATGGATCCCTCACAGCACAGAGTTAAGCAGCCTTGTAGGTCTCAGTGCTGTCTGTCGGTCTGGACCTAGCGAGGGAGGGAGGTTTTGACTTTTTAGATTTACTTATTTTTACAAATTTACTTATTATTACAAATTTTTAGTTTTCTAGATTTTTGGAAATGTCCTTGATGTCTAGAAATCGTAGACTAAAAATAGTAGAAGAGAGAATAGGATTCCCGAGGGAAGAAAGATCTTAAAGATAACTATAGTTCTTGTTTAGTTTAAATAATTCTGTTTCTGAGGTAATATTTAACTACTGTATTTGTTAACTCTTGAGCAAGGAGAAGGGTCAAATAAATCAGGCTGCACTGCTTTTCAGTTGACTATGTGCTGTCACCTATTGCAAAGCACTTCTTGAAAGCACTTTCTGGTGTTTTTTGATCTTTTCCAGGCGCTGCAGTGGTGCTGAGCCAGCTGAATGGTACAGGCTGTCTTTGAGCAGGACACGTGCCACATGTTGCAGTCCCTGAGAAACACCGCGCTGATCTCTCACACGCACAGCTAGCACAGGGCGTCCGATTCCACTCTGGGTATGGTATTCTGCACAGCTATTTATTTTTCTCTTTAGGATCAATTGATTGCCTTGAGGTGTTATGAGACGTGCTGTTTCCATATGTTTTAACCCAAAGCCCCCACCCTAATGATGTCTGTGCCGTTCAGAACTGGACTACAGAACAGAACATAGTTCCTCTAGGTCCTGCTTCTGCTCGGTTCTCTTGCACAGTCATGGAGAAATTTTTACATTTGAATATTTTTTGTGTCTCTCAGTTTGTGGCCTGGGCACCTTGACTTTGCACCTGTTACTATTCTGACCACATTTTTTTCCCGTTATTGTTGGTTTATGTATGTTACTATGATACACGGTAGCAAATGCTTTGACTTGATCTATCAGCTGTTGTATTCGCTGGTATCACCTTCTGACTTTTCTTCCTGACACCCAAGCACTTCTTACTTCTGATCTCTCTGTTCTCTGTTTATGCACTTTTTTTTCACATCATGGTACACTTTTGCAATTAGCTCTGATAGCTGGAAAATTCATTAATGCTCAAAAGCAATGCGAAACTTTTAAAGCGAAGGCTAGTCTATTCCATTAATGTGACAAAACCAAAAATTATCTCTCTCCTTTATACAGCAACCAAGGTTTAAAATGTTGTGCACGTAGGAAGCCCAGAATTTTCCCTGTACAATCCATTACTTTCATAAGCCGTACTGAACTGTCTGCTGCCTTCTCTCTGTCACAGTAGCAGTTCTGTCATGTAAGACTTTTTGACAAATTTATTTCCTGCTCCTAACTTTGTAGTTACATATAGCACTAGATGCATAATTATGACTTAGTTTACATGATGATAGGGAATATTTGCGTTGAATACATGTCCTAAGTGATGATTTTATTTGAGTAACTACATTGCAAGGCCAGATTCTGATCCCATACTCATTTTAACAAATCTGGAAGAGATGATACAAGGTATTTTGGATTAACACTTATGTGACGGAGATGAAATTGTTGTTCATATTTCCTGCTTCAAATACATGAAAGATTCCTTGTATAGGTTCCTTCCAGCCTAGGCCATTCTATGATTCTATGATTGTCAATATTATTCACATGGAGATTTAAGTATTTGTAAAGCTTCTATAAAATAAACTTAATTAAATATCTAACAATGAATCACAACTTCAGATTGAAATAAATTGCTCCAATATCTTCCTCAACCAACAAGAAATTTATATCAATAAACAAAACTACTTTACATTGACCTTCTTTTTTAATTTAATTTTAATTAAATGCCAATTAAACAAATCTAAACCCGCATACTTTGACAAGCTGCTTTATTGGTATCCAATCTGTGTAAATACTTACATTCACTCCGTATTGCTAATTTGTCAGAGATCAGTCACGTGGCCGACAGTAATTTGTTAGGTATAAAATTAATTGGACAAACAAATCAATTTGCTACTAGTAGTGGTTAGTGGGTTTTTTATTTTATCTCCTTAGTTGTCTCCCTCAAAATTACTCTGTATATTAAACTGCTAATTAATACAGCTGTACTTTCGCCTAGTTTGTACAGTTGTTGGCTCTGACCTTCTTGTGAACTTCTCAGCCAATTTTCCAAAAGGAATTTTCTATTTCCATTTCGTCTGGACTAATACTGTGCCTTGTGTGAGAGTATCTTCATGGTATCTGTCTGCTTTTTCATGACAGTAGTAGCGTCTGTAACCAGACAGATTCTGTCTAGGGAACCAATTTATAATTTCAGCCTGTTTTGATGCAAAAAAAAATATTGAGTGCATCACTACTAGGTGTTCTGTCACTCTAAGGAAGTTCTACACGTCTTTGAAAGAGGAAATGTTAAGCTCGCTCTTTGTGATAAGCAGCACGTACATCAAATTCTTGCCACTCTTGATATGGAAGCATTATTTTACATAAACTGATAGTAAATTATTTCAACATTACATAGATTAATAGGAGATTTCATTTTACAAAACACAAATTCTTTGAACTGTGTACAATTCATAAGCCTTGTCTTGGAAGGAGACTTCAACCTACCAGGGTAAATCTTTTTTAGTTCAACAAAGTTTCCAAGAGCTGCAAAAGAAATGTATTTATTTTTGTTGTTGTTAGTTGAAATATCTGTGAAGATATTCCACGCTATACATTTTCCCTGATAATAATTTTTATGGATTTATTTATTTTTCCATAAAGAATATTACTGATTCAGATAGTTCTTTAAGTTAAATGTTATGCATTGTGGTCAATACCATAATGATAGTTGCCTGTATCTACCTTTGTGTCCTTTCAGGAACTGTGAAACTAAGTTTTGCATGGACTTTGACCAGGGCAGTGGTGTTCTTTGAATATTTTCCGTTCTTCTGTCCAGCTGGAAAGAGGAAAGTGGGTGTGAGATGACGACATAAACCAAATCGCAGGTTTACTGGGACATGAATAGAATTTAGTGGCAGTGAGTGTCCTGCCAAAAACCCCAATTCTTCCCTTACTATTGTCTGAAAATTCTTTCATCTCCCAAAGAAGAAAAAAGCAAAATAGCTGCAAATAAACTGGTATAATTTTTGTTGGTTTTGTTGTTAAAATGTTATATCTTCCAGAAATAGAAATATACATAGAAAATATAAAATAGAAATATAAAATAGAATTGAAACTTTTTACACCTGTGAACAAGTAGATGAGAGTTCTATATAATGGAATGGGAGAGACCAAACAAAGTAGGAGTTTGCTTCCACTTTTTGCGCAGAAGAAATAATTAATAAAAGTAAATGTTAGAGGAAATAGAAGCAAATAACCGATGTTGAAAAGAGCATGAAGCCTGTGAGCTCTGTCAGTCCCTCAACTGGATAGCATCATCCTATGAGTGGATTTGGGTTTAGACATTACAGCAGTACTGGAATCAAGAGCCAAGGAAGTTTCAGTCCCATTTGTTTTAATGTTCATTGTAAGGGGATTTATACTAATGGAACACAATTACATTAGCCCACAAGATTTTAGAAGAGAACTGACATATAATTCAATTCTATATAATTTATAGTTGTCTAACTAATTAGTAATTATAAATAATTCCCTCTGGATTAATTGCTTAGATAGCATTCAGAATGTAAATCTTTTCACATAACATTCATATTATTCAGATTGAAAAACCTGCTTTGATTTTAGCCTTGGCTGACTTTGAACCTAGGTCACTAAAGCAGAAATGCTATAAATTAACCAAAACCATTATAGATCTTTTATTCCTATCGAACTTTTATTCCAGTCATATGTCACTTACACAAAACATTTCATATGCTTTTGTTTTAAACTCAGTCCTAGGAGGCATGCTTTGTAAAATCAAAATGTTGCTTTCAAATAGACAAATGAAATTTGGGTTTGCCATTTGTTTTTGTCAGAGATCTTCAGTGCTCTGTGAAGAGACACCAAGGAAACTTGCGTGTGTGTGTGGTGTTCCTAGGCATAAGACTCTTCGCTGGTTTGAAACTACCACTGCACCATGGGAATGAGTAAGAAGGAAACATAACACTAATTAAGTCTGGATAACCCTGTTGCAAGAACAATGTACATAAAACTAGCAATTTTCTGTACAAGTCAGCTTTTAAGATGCTTTTGCATTGCTTATCTTCTAACTTGGTTTTGTAAGCTGCCCTTTCGAACCCCATCTGTGTGCTTGCATAGATCACGTACAAGTGACTTCTGCGTTTTTGGAGACCGATACCATAAATATTTCACCCTAGTCATGATAGTGCTGAACATCCTCAGACTTTAGCACACGTCAGGCATAAGGAAGGGGGAGCAGGTCAGAGAAATTCTCAAGAAATGGCACACTTCGGTCTTCCCTTTGTTTTCTGGCTGTCCATTTGTTCACTAGTTGTTGGGAATAAAGAGCAAGTATTGCTGAGACGAGTGAAATTGGGGTGTTGTATTTCACATGTAAAATGAGGATTGCATGGCACAATAATAAAATACTATTGGCAAGTGGTGGCAGAAAATATGCATCATAACTACTACGTAGATTAACAATGTATGCAAATTGTGTAGAAGAAACCTAGTATTATTTTCCCAAACAGTTGTATTGAAGAGAATACATTACCCAATTAAGATGAAAGGGATAACAATCTTGGTGAATTGTTATTGTAGAAAATACAGAATAGTACATTAATGGAACTTACTTTCATCATTATATGTATTTAAATTGCCTTTTATATGCAACTATATATTTATATGAAATAGATTTAAATACAAACATCAACATATTGTAGCGGTTTCCAAAGTTTTATAATTAGAAACAAAATAATGATCATGAAACCTTGTTTTGCTTTTATTGTTAGGAAAAACCAAAACTGCTCTGTCATTTTGGCATTGCAATTTCTGTTGCCTCCAGCCTAGTTCAACCCTCTATAACATGAACACCTTACTGGCACATGGCAAGGCTTTGGGGGAAAGGCAAAAATTCATTCCCGAAATGGGGAGGAATGTGCATGCAGGGAATGTGTACGTATGTAATTTTTCTCATTTGAGCAAACTACAAGTGTATTTCCAGGTCAGCACTATGCCAGAAACAAATGGAAATGCATAAAGGACCCTGAACACTATCCTCCCTATTTTTTAGGTTTGCTTGGTTTTGACGTGGTTTGGTTTTAGACAATATCCAGCTTCATTTTATTTTCTTGTGCTTGTCTTTCCCAGTTGGTCCCGGCAAACAGGTCAGTGAGCAGCTGCCAGGAATCCCCGCTGGGCCTGCCATTTCCCTGTGCAGATTAAAGTTGGGTTTTAAAAGATTAAGCAGATGTCTTGAGCTTACATACAAGTGTAGAAAACCTGAGAGGCAGCCTGCTCACAGCTCTGCTGGAAATTATCTTACGGGATTTCAGACCAGCAGAGAAGTCTCCCTTTTTTTATGTGCCATGTTCTCATTGTCTTTTTCAGAATTAAGTAAAAAAAAAAATAAAATATAAACACTATGGTAAATAAAACTGTGGGCTCTCTATCAGTAGTAGCTACTTTCATTAAAATAATCACTGTTAAAGAAGTCTATGTCTAAACTCTGGGACTTGACCATAAACTGGTTTTCAATTTTCTTTCTTATTTTTAAATGATTGCAAGTTCCTTTAAGTAAGTTTTTTTTGAATAAGAGCAGCTTGTGTCTGTTCAAAAGCACTCTGTAGCTGACTGCCATTGAAGTTACAATTTATGAAGAAATCAATGTGAGGTGTAATTTATGCAGAACTTGTCAAATCAAATTTAAAACAATATACAAAAATACATATATGTTCTCATATATTTATATAAAGAAATGCTCGATTCCTTTTTTTTCATTTTACATCCCTTATGATTATATGCAAAAATAATACAGTACATGTATATCGTATCCATATTTATATGTGAACATTTATGAAAGATATCTTTTTTTCTGAAGAGCTTATGTGAGCAAATATTAAACTTGCAAAATACGATTATTCGGTGTTCAAGAAAATGATCGGCCACTTTTTCCTTTTTTATATATTGTAATTCTTTAATACTTTGGGATGCTGCACTCATGTTTCTGCTGGATGAGAACAATATTGCGCTAAAAATGCGACTGCCTCTGAATCATGTATTGACATGTTGTCTTTTAATTTTAAGGTAGTATTTTTCATAAAAAGTATTCTTTTTGAACTCATGAAACCCGCTTTCCACTAAGTGATACTGTTCAATAACTGCTGACAGCTATTGATAATTCCAAGTGTTAGAGACGTTTCTGGAGAGGGTCTGTTGGAGTTTGAGGTGTCAGTCAATCTTCTTCATCTGCGTACATGCCGACGTTTTCAAAGAAAGGCTGACTTTCCTTAGCAAAATCTGTGTTGACTCATTAATGATCTCTTATTTATTCAGGTGTCTTCTCATACATGTGAGGTTTTATTACAAATTCTGCTAGTTTGCATGATAAAGAAGCCAGGATTATTTGCTGTAATTTTCCATGTCTTTGCCACAGTCATCTTTGTGGAAAATTGGTGTCATATTTGCCCCTGGCACTGAAGTATCTTTATCTGTTATTGAGACCATTTTGACTTAAATGTGAATAATTCAACTGTTTCATGCTTGAATTCTTTTAGAACTCCTGGATAAAATATTATCCAGAGTTGGAGATTACTCTTCACAACTGTGCTGAATTTGCTCTGTAGCTTCTTCTACCAGCACTTAAATTTAAAATAGATCTTAATTGTGTTCCCTGCTTCCATTTAACATGCCAGAGTTTTTCATTTCTGTTTTCTTCACTTAGAGATGACTTCAACCTCTTGAAGGATACCCTAATTGATTTATTGTCCCGTTCTGATTTCATTAACCACAATGGAATTTTATATTTTTTTTTAACTTACTCTGTGTGGAGGTGCATATCTTGATTTCTTTACTGGAGGTGATTTGGTGGGCCCTCCTTGACTCTGTTTTCAGACACTTTGCTCGATGATTGGTGTACCTTTTCTTTTAGAATTCTTGTGACCACTGCTTACTCCAGAAAATGTTCTTAAACACTATCAAGATAATTCAGTTAAGCTACTTTAAATAAAATAATCTATTTTAGTAGAGTGTTCTTGTTAGCCTTGCAAATCTTGTATCTGTAGGCTGAAGAGCTGAAAAATGTTCCTGTCCCTCCTAGTTTTAGACTAGTATTTAGACTAGTACGTCATTAGCACTCTTTCTGTAATCATACAAGACTTTCTGTAATTAAATACAATACAAACTATAAGTAGGGAGAAAGAGGATACAAGAAATAGGATTTGTCTCTAGTTGATCCGTCATTAAAATATGATAAAAATAAAATAGTCTTCAAGTTTAGCTAACACTAAAAACAGCCTAGCGTGCCAGTCTATTCACTATTTTTCTAGATAAATAGCCTACTTTATAGTCATATAACAGCAGCAGTTTCATAGGAATAGCCTTGTCAAAATTCTGACAGCAGTAATTTAAAAAAATGCTTAAATTATTATTTCTTGCTCATCAGAAAAAATGTCACATATTTATGATATGATACTTGTATAAGCAGACTATGAGGTGTGGAACAGCATAATTTGAAGCAGATTCCTGTGCTGCTTAAGAAAATCATGCAAGTTGCCTTTCAACTGGAAATTTAAGAGAATTGGCAAGAGTTGCAGTGATGCAATGCCTACATTTGTGAATATGTGAATCTGAGGCAGAAGTATTACGACCCAGTCCTTATTGCATAATTCCTCAGTCAAATACTCCGGACCAGATGTTTCATAATCCTCGGCCTCTGAAAAGACGCCAGAGTTTTTGAACACGACATACTTCTTCCTATTTGTTTTCCTTGTTATTTTTTTTCTTCATCTTCACAGATTAATTTATTCTTTCACAATACTCATTTTTGTTCATTTCTTTCTGTCATGCTGCTCTTATTTGACACCGTTGAAAATGATGATGCTTTTGCTAAAGTAACATTGGGTGAGGTTTTTTTCATATATTCTCACTATGCATCTTCTGGAAATGTGTGTTAACTCCGTATCTTGGACATCATTGCCTGGGGTTTACTACTCAGTGTTTTATGTAACTTAATGCTAATGAGAATGAGGGCAGTTCCCATAGACTGTTGTAGCGGGTCAGGGCAGATGGTCTTGAACACCTCCAGGAATGAAGCATCCACAACCTCTCTGGGCAACCCATTCCAGTGTCTCACCACCCTCATAGTAAAGAACTTCTTCCTTGCTTTGTTTTCTTTCATTTTAAGCCCTGGTGCTGAGGAGAGAGTGTTGCTCGACAGGAGAGTTACAGGACAGAGAAAAAAAAAATGTTCACTGCTTGTTAATTGTGATTGTATAACTGTAAAAATAATGAATCCACTAATTTTCTGGTCGAACTGCTGAGTTTGTTTAATGGTGAATGTTTAATGACTGGAAAAGCATTAGAAGCTGACAATGCTAAAAGAAATTTTGGTTGAATTCAAGTGTACTCACTATACAGGTCTAAGGACTACTTTGGTCTCTTTTCAGATTACTGAGACTGGCTTGTGCAGAAGGAAGGATGTCCCTTCTCTACCCACCCTTGTCTATCTGAAATCAGAGTAAGTCAAATACCTACATATTCTTTGAGATTCAAGGCTACAAGGCCTGATATTGGACTGTGCCGTTATATGTTTGATTTGAACATATTGCTTCTTTCTCCTGAATATAAATTTAGACATAGGAAACTTCTAATTCTTCCACCATGTTCCTGATATCCTAGTGTGCTTTTAAATCCACAGCAGTAGTGATGATATATCACATTGTCATGAGAGGTGATGTCCAAACTCTTTTATCTCAATATGCAGCATTATGACAGATCAGAGTACTCAGTATTTGTTACTAACCAGTGGCTTATATGCATGTAACCTGCTATGTCACTTGAATTTTATATTTAGAAAAGAAAATCACTGAATTCTCATGATGAATGATTTACAGTCTTGTGCTTTTACCGATTTTGGTCATGATCATGTGTTTTTCAGAGAAAGACACTTTTAAAAACTATCAGCTGGTTTAACTTTAATTTAAAAACATTAAAGCAAGCCATCAGTGATGGCTGCTACTTCTACATACATTTAATGGAGCTTTTAGCTGTATCAGTGTATTATTGGTTTCCTTTTTTTAAGTACTTAGAATGTATTATTGCTTTAATGCACTTCATGGAACATTGCAAAACACTTACTTAAATTATTTTACTAATGCTAAGCAAGGGTTGCTGCATTATTAAACACCAGAGGGTAGGCAAATTAGTATAAACATGAATTTAAAGGTACCTGAATGTTTATGTATCATGGCAGTAACACAGCAATTTATGGTAGTGCAACATTAGCAGCAGAGTATATTATAAATAAAAGTTCAGATTTTTTGTAGTTCAAAGTCATATTTAATTTCAACTTTATCCTCATTTTTATACATAACTTCATCCCCAAATGAGATTAATTAAATATGTAGAATCACAGAATCGTGGAATGGTAGTTAAATAAAAGATCCTCTATACCAGATCTACTGTATGTAGGGGAATGGGTCATAATCAATACATGATCTTCAAAGATGCACTGGTAGAAAAAAATTTACTTGTAAAATGTAATATGAACAAAGGATTATGTCTACTCAAAGGGAAAGAAAACCTACATATAAATCATATAAAGTGCAAAAGGTTTAACAAGTGATATATTTTGGATTTTGCAATGGCTAGAATATTTAAATTTCCTACAAGACCTGTAGAACCAATCTTTCACTATTTATGAAACCCATGTATAAGCCGCCTTTTACAAAAATTAGCTGTAACTTTAAAAGTAAACTGTCTGGAAAAAACCCAAGCAGAAAATAAATTTGGAAATCAAGAGCACAGTTTTCCAGGGATTCTTCATGCATAACACTCAAGAAATGGATCCCAGGATACTGCAAAGGCTTTCAGCGGTTCGGTAGCGGGATGTGAATCTTCACAGACACCTACCTCTGCATCCTTCTGCAGGTAGAGCCTGCAGTTAAAACAATCACTGGCAGTTGCTGGGTAATGAAAAATGTTTAAAAACACAATTCCTGACAGTATTGGATCACTAAATTAGGTTTCAAAATAATTAGCCATTAGCGTTTCATACAGTTATTACAAGTGATGTAATACTTAATAACACTCTCTAGTAAAGGGGTCGCTAGCGTGCATAGCCCAGGCTGTGCTTCATAGGAGCTTCAGCGATGGCAAGTTTCACTTAAAAGATCGTCAGAATAATGCAATCTGTCACCACAGAGGCAAAGACCTGTGGCTGCTATGCTTTGGTAATTAAGTCTGTCTAGAGCTGTGAAAGAGGCAGACGAAGGAGCGGCAAAGGCACTTTTCCAGGATGCCGATGGCATTATGTATGGAATAGATACATGCTCAGGACAGCGCTGGAGCAAGAACAAAGACATCTGCAGAGTAACACCTTAGAGTTTCTTATGTGAGCAGATGAGGCTAAAGTCTGTGGAAATTTGGAAAGAACACTACTGATCTGGCCAGATGAAGGGGAGATAAAAATGGGGTACATGAACTAAAGGACAAATAAAATGTCACTTACAGAATAGACGTAGAGTTATGCAGGGAGGCAATATTCTTCCACCCCACAGAAGCAAAAAGCTGGTTTGAGGATCATGGTATTTTAATATCACCAAGCAGGCCACAGGCAAATCAAGGCTTTTACAATCCCTTCCTCTACCACAGTATGCGGTGCAAACCAAAATAGTTTTACAGAAAAAAAAGTATAGTGTCCATGAAATCTGATGAGAAGTACCCAGCTTACAGAAAGAGAGACCAGGGGAAAGAAGATGGTATTTTAACAGTACATCCCTACTCAGCTTAAGGGTTGCATTATCTCTCTGAACAGTTCTTTTAGTTGCAAATGAGGTGAATTTTACAAAAGCATTGCCACCATTCTCATTGCTTAGTGTATAATACTGGGGAGGTGGATGTTTAAAAACCCATTATCAGCAACAGCCTTTATCAAACTATGGGCTTTATCAGAATGCAGCAGTTTCTGCTCTTGGCTCTGACATTTACCTCCTTAATTTTAATGTAGTTCTATGGCAGAACAGCAAAAATCATTGACTGTTTCATTAGTACGCTTTTCTCATGAAAAGACAAGAATTAGATTGTTCTCCGAGTTGTGGAGGTGAGGTAGCATTTTTTTTTCCTTCTTATTCTGATGCAGTATTTTTTTGATATTACATTGTTGGTCTACTTGGAGTCCACTACTGTCTGTACTTTGTATTAAAGATGCATATGCATATACAATGAACGTGCAAAGGGAGCTTTGCAGGGCTACCTGCAAAACCCACTAGCTAAGTTCTGATGAAAAAAAGCTTGGCTGTTTCTCTCCATTCTTATTTTAATTTGTTCAATTACTTAGCTACAGCTAGATATGAATATTCATTGTTAAACAGGATTTTTCGTAATTTGGTTTTTTTAAAAATGACTCCCAAATGGGCGAGCTGTGAATACTAAGAAACAGGTTAAAATAATGAAAGCTAAAGAACAGGTTAAAAAAAAACCCCCTCATATAAAACTCATCACATGCTTAATTAGTTTCAGGATGATGTGCTATGTCTCAAGCAAGAAAGCAGACCTGAACAGACTCAGGAAATTAAAACGAATTTAATCTCCACAATATCTCTTACTGACTAGAATATCATGTCAAGAGATTCCTGAAAAGTGTCTTGTCGTTGGCATATATATTGAGACTTCTAATTTGAAAATAGTGGCTGACATAAATTGAAAAGTAACGGAGTGCCTTGCGATTGGATTCCCCTTGATAGTCAGCAATACCAAAAGAGAGGCATGGTCTAATATTCCCATTACAGTCCTTAAATTCCACAATTTATGAAGCACAGTGTTATGATAACTTATCTATGAATTACCTAACTTATCTATGAATTACCAGAAGTCAGTGTACACTAACAACAGTGATTTCATTTCATAAAAAAGTGCTCGTTGTCTTGTTGGATTTTATCAAACAGTTAATCACAATCAATGACTCTTGATGTTTCTTAAAGTGTTTTTATCGTTGAAATTTGAGCAGTGCATTTTCCTAACTTAGTTAATACTATAAAAGCTTAAATGTCCAAATTACCTGAAATGTGTGTTTTACAAGCTAGTAGGAACCAGAGTGGCAGAGGACAGACTTGACTTGAAGTTTATTGTTTGAATTGAAGGAAGTACTGGTAGCATCTACAGAGATGACAAATTTACCACCAATGATGAAAGATATTATAGTGAATCCTCACTTACAAGTCACCCAGCATAAAATCTTAGTGGTTGATTAATAAACATTTTCTGTCCATAATACTGTGAGATGTACAGATGGTTGAAAAATTGTATGTGATCTCTTGCAGTGCATGCTGTGTTAACAAGAGAATTTCATTCAAGAAAAATAGTACATTTTAGTTCCACCATATGTGTGATTATGTTTTCTTCATACCCATGGAGAATCCCTGATGTTAGGAAGCAAACTAGGATAGCCCATTAACATGTTCTCTTTTAAATAATTTATTTAAATGCATAAAAATAACTTATATGCATAGCAAAGTTAATGGCTGCAGCTAGATAATCTTGGGTTTGGTTTTGTCCAGGTGAATTGTGAGGAGAAAAACAGAATAGAAACAGTACTCCTTTCTCTCCTGCAAACAGTCTTTGGGGTCCATACCCCCTTACTGGTAAAATAAAAGTCTGGCAGAATAAGAAGTATGGGGTAGAAACAGGTATGAGCCATTCACTGTCTTCATCCCACTCTTCCTCACCACAAAACTTACTGCACCTGGATTCGGTTAAGGTTCCTGCTCATCAGAACCATTTCATGATTGTTGACAGTACTTCATATTATACATTAACCTCGGTCTTCTAGAACCCAAATCCCATCTTCTAAATTTTTATTTGTATTCGTACAAAAATTTTAGTTCTTTTGTGCCAGATAAAGTTCTGAGGTAGTGAGGGGTGTAGCCTCTTGCTACTGTTATCACTTAACAGAAGATTGCTGTGTGCTAGAAAAGAAATATCTCAGGCTGCCCAAGGACAAGGATCAATCATTTCTGCAGACAGAATATGCTTAGGCAAGCAGTTTTTTGTTTTTCTTTTCCAGGGAGTTGCAGAAAAAAAGGAGCTGCCTAGAGTGATTTTATATATTTATTTTTTTTTAATCCTAATATATATACTTTTTTCCTGTTTCACATAGCTCCTTTTCTAAGCAGACAAATGTTTGGGGTCAGTTTGCTTTAACTTAGAAAAACAAGCTCTTCTCTTACAATAGCTGCCAACTTAGTGCACCTTAGAAGTCTCTTCAAATGTCAGTGAAATACCAGCAGTACACAAAGATACCTTTGTATGTTGCTTTCAAGCAAAAGCAGTAGTCTGTGTTGAATGTAGATGCCATTTAATGAAATCAATCTTTCCAACATCTTCTTTTCAGCTCTTTTCTTAGAATTTGACTTAACATCAGTAACTGTCAGCCACGAGAGTATATAAAGGCAACCTGACACAGCTAAATGTGGAAACTGTTTTTATTTAAGAGTTTCCAGTACATCTGCATCCAATTATTAGTGTCTTATGATTTTGAGAATGATATATCAGACTTTCAGTCTTTTCTAAAATGGGTCATATTTGGTGTTGAGGTGGCAAGACGGTGCTGAACACAGGCAATACATCACTCTTTCTCATCCTGCGGCTTCAGAGGGGTTTGGATTAAGCTCTAATATATTCTGGGCATCGTAAATGAGCTGATCCTGTACAAGAGTTTAAATAGCACTGCATCCCAAAATATCATTCGCTTATAGATAAAAATGAGATATCTAGAATAGAACAAAAAAGATTATTTCCTTTGAAAATACTTTTTTTAGCTCTGCCTGCATATTGGAAAATATGGCATTCAAAAATAGCCTAGAACATGGAATTTAGCTCAAAATATGCACCACATCACATAATACTGTAAAAAATGAGAATATATGCGTAATGTAACAGCAATTTACATCTCCCTAATGGTTCTCTCTAGATTCTCCTATTCCCTAATGCCCATGAAATACTTTAGGTTGTCCGTGTCGGTGAGCTGGAAATTATCATTATTGTGATGTACTTGTGAATAAAGCAAGACGAGAAGATGTAATGCAATTACTAAAAAGTGTATGTCAAAGAGAACAGAATTTTATCTACTGATTCCAGGGTTTATGCTCTAATAACAAGGCTGTTGTGGTAAGCAATTAATAGGGTATAAGGTGCTTATGTATGTGAACAAGCAAATATATTCTAAATTCATTTCTGCTTTCAGAATGCTTGTGTTGTTTTGTTGGTCGGATATGCTAATAGATATATAATTACATGAAAAGGAGAACCCTAAACAATTGGCACAAACTACAGTTCTGAAGAGTTTTCTAAGGCTTTAGATGTATTGACAAACCATTTTGGTTCCCTTTTACAATAGTGAATAAATAAGTTGTTTTGTGAACAGAGAGATATTTAGTTCTGTTACCTACAGAATTTTAATCAGCATCAGCTAAGTACCCTCCATCTTCATTATGTTTTAGCCTGGTCTGTTGCATCTTATTGATTTCTGAACTTTATATAGGTGACCACTTTTTTTTTATCTAACCAGACCAATTAGTTTACATTTTAGCAGAGAATAAATTTATGCCGTTTGTAAATAACTGTATTTTTAAAAGAACCACAAATTTTATTATTGTCTCTGATTCTGACTCTGTTTAGTTTCACTGAAGTTGAGTTTTGATACTGGTTCAAATTGAGACCTGTTCACCCATTGCTGCAGCAACGTAGCTTCCTGTATTTCAGAAAAGAACTATAGCCTGGAACAAACATAGCAGGAAAAATGAGATCATTCTGCTTAAAATCAATCTTCCAAACATTTCCTTGATATTTAAAAATCCTGAGAAACAGTGTCTCAAATAAGAAAAATTATGGTTACCATTTAAAATGGAATTGGCTTCCATGTTAAGTAACAACTTATTACAAATTAAAGGTAATAAATTTCCCTTTGGTATCATTTTGAACTGGAGGACACAAAAAGTTTTAAAAATGTTTTTGCCCTTCACTAGCTGCTATTTTTAGTTCTTTATGACAACTGCTAGTATGGACAAACCGCAATTCATCTGCACCATCAAAAAGGAGAGTTTCATGTTGCAAAGTAAGAACTGATGGAATGATTTGTCCTTCCCTCTTTAATTACCTAACATTACCCAACATAGTTTGAGGAGTGCAATACAGTTCCTTGTAGGAATAACTCATTTATGTGAAAACAGCAAACTAATCACTGTTTAACAAAGTACTTTCTCCGCAACACATGAAAATAATTATTTCCTTAACTGTCACAAACCAGCTCTTCATGTTGGAGAAGGTCTTCACATGGATATTTCCTTCTGCATTTGGCTCGAGAGGGCCCGTATTTCAGACAGGGTGAAAGGAAATTGTAATGACTTTTTCCATTAACTTATTCTAGCTTGTGTAGAATCACAGGTCACTACTGTGATTAAAAGAAAAACATTGTCTCCAGACTTCCCAGAAAAAAACAGAAATTTTCTGCACAGGAGACTCAAGTGACATGCTACAGCAAAAGGTCAATGAGCACAATGTGTTCTTACTTCTGATCTTGAAATTTTAAGGATTCCTGTAAAGAAATGAAGAGGACAAAACATGTTCTTCCATTCCAGCATTGCTGTGAACAAGCCAAAGGGGAATTCTTAAACATATTTGGGTTTTACAAGGTTGAGCTAAAAAGGATTTGACATTTCCAGATATTTTGCTGTTGCTTCTTGATGGTAGATACGAAAATATATCTTGAGAGGTGGGCAAGAAGTTGACACAAAAGTTGAGGAGATGCTGCTTCCTTGCCAATAAAGTTTGAAGTATTTGAGAAGACATCAGAGTTTCCCACGAAATGAGTAAGGCTACCGCCATGAAGTAAACAAGATGAATCTGCTAGAATGATTATTTTCTGAGGACTAATGATATATGATATATGATGTGATCCTCTGTCCCTGCAGTAATCTTTGAAGCTTTATGGTCCTCCTTAAAGATCCTTCTAGCAATTTTAAGGAAAACTAATAAATAAATATGCTTTTAGGTCAAAAGCTCAGCCTATGAAATTGGAGAAAACACAATGAGTTTCTTTATCTTATAAACCGCTTGAATTGGTTCTGTTCACATGTCTGAAAAGTGTTGCTGAGAACAGGAAAGCAATTGTCCATATAGCAGTATTTTTGCTAGCCAAATTAACTACGAGACTTTCTTGTAGTTCATTTCCACGTAGGAATACCAGAACAAATGTTTACCTTTTTAAGATTTGGTTAAATTTTATTAGAGCACAAATTTATTTTATATAATTAATACTGATTAATAAGAACTAGATATTCTTCCTGACAGTGTTTAAGAGACATTTAGACAATGCCTTTAATAAAATTCTTTAAGTTTTGGTCAACTCTAAAGGGATTGGGCAGTTGGACTAGAGAATCATGTAGGACTCTTCCAACTTAAATATTCTTTCTATTCTATTCTATTCTATTCTATTCTATTCTATTCTATTCTATTCTGCTCTGCTCTGCTCTGCTCTGCTCTGCTCTGCTCTGCTCTGCTCTGCTCTGCTCTGAACTGTTTTCTAGTAAAAATGAAGTTTCGCTCTTTTTTGACCCCAACTCACCCAAGTCAATGTTTCTGCTCATTTAATTCTTAACCACTGACTTTTCCCATGATAGTTTAACAGTAGGTGGTTTTGCCATCTGTTAAGATGTTTTGCAGGTGGCTAGGTTATATTCAAGTGTTTAAGTTCTGACTAGACTGGTTTGGACAGAATATCATGTTCAATTTCACCTTGGACCTAAGGGTTGTTTGGATATGGAGTTTGAGGAGGATGGGGATTACTGCTTTCACCCTTGAGTTTGGAGAAATTTATGGCTGAGTATGCTTTAGTCCCTGTCGTACTATATGAGAAGTCATTGAAATAAACACTGATGTTAGTCATAACCCAATTTCTCGATCCCATTACAAGTGTCATATCACAGTATTTAATGCCCTAATTTCTTATGTTTTACAGTGCAAATATGTTCTTAATTATTCTAGAAGGAGATTTGACCTTAGATCTCAGCTGAGATGCTGCACCTTTTGTGGGTTTCTTTTTATTTTAAAAGCCTCCTCTCTCAAGTTTCTCTAAACAAAACATTTTAAAAGGGTTACGTAACAGAACAGGAAATGTTAGTCTTTGATAGTTTTCTTTACAGTCTAGTAGAAATGGCACTCTAAGATTTCATGGTGTCATATTGATTTCTGGTGCCGGTTCAGTTTGCAAAATATTTCTCTGTCACAGCAGGCACTCACATTTAAGCTGTTTCTTTCCATTTTATATGCAATAGGCAAAATCATGACCTCACATGTGCTTTTGTCATTGAATTGTCTTGAGGCTGCACTGTCAAGATCAGTAGTGAGAATTCATTTACAGTGACTGAGCAATGCTTATAGTCTGTCAGTAGTGAATTACTGTACTATAACACAGGACAGCAAGCAGTAACTGTTGCTGACCACTCACAATCAGGAGTTTGTTATTTTCCTTCCCTTTAGGCTGTGGGCTTGATCACATACCCTGTATCAAAATGGCAATTTCAGAATACTGTTTCTTATACTGAAGTATCATTTTTTAATTACTGATAAATTGAAAAGTCAGAGAAAAAAAAAGTCTTTCCATTCCACTGACTTCATGTCTGTTTGTGGACTGTAGTTCTGTGTCTGGAAGAAATTTTGTTCCCCCGCTAGGAGTCCTGTACATCAGTTTCCTTGCAGTGAACCATCTGGAAAGCTTTCACAGACATGTATTTCAAGATATACTTCAGAGGAGGAAAAAAAATGGGGGCAGTGATGATAATTATAAAAATGGGTGAGGACTGACTTGAAGAAAGGGTTTATTTGATTACCACAGTAAAAGGATTCGTTTGCTAATGAGAAACATATAATTAGTAGAAGTTTTCCATTCACTTCATTTGCAAAATAAAAAATAAGAATTTATTCAGAACAAACATGTTCTTTTATCACGATAATCAAAAGGCCTCTTGCCAAAGTGAAAATGACACTTGACATCTCAAAGCAAATGAAAAGATGAACTGGAATAAAAACATTGCGTACTGAATTCGAATAAAAGAATACCAAATACTCAATTATAAAAAATAAAAGTAATTTGAAGCTGATTTTTCTTAGGCATAACATTCACTTTGCTTCTGCAAATTATTCTACTGAAGTCACCATGCCATATGTATAAAAATAGTCAATTTTTCTTCACATCAAAATTACCAGCTCACAGTATGCAAGAACTGTTTTCCGTGGTGGCTTAGTCATTCAAAACACAGCGTAACATAATGAGACTTGTGTACTTCTGCAGTTTAGTACTAGACTTTCAAAGTCACATAATCTCCTAAAGACAGTGATAGATGCTGAGAAGGATTCTGAAGAGCATCCAGTTTGATGTAGGCTGGGCATGGGGAAAAAGAGGTTGTTATTGCCAGGTGACTGTTACACCATAACAAAAAAAGTGTTGGCCAAATTGACCCATCTGCCTTCTGGTCTTTTTTAGCTGCCAGAATAATGGGAGAATCTGGCCTGGTAACTGTAACATATTAGTTACTTACACTCTATCTTCTTGGCAGGCAGATGTTCTATTAATTAATTTTTTCTGTAGTAATTAATCACAGAATATTTAAGTCTTGTGGCTTGTGGTTTGGAGGAGGAATACTCATTTTCCTAGTTCATGAGGCAGAAACAGAACAGGACCAGATGGTCCAATGTGGCAGCACTAGATATCAATGAACAGCTACAGCTAGATTGTCTCAAACTACTCCACATTGTTCAAAACCACTCTGTGTGTGTGCGCGCACATGTGCAGCTTTTCCCACTTCTTGTAGTTTTATGGTTAGGCCACGCTAAGAACTATTGATCACAACCAGCGGCAATGCATGTGGATATTGGCACATCTACCGTTTGCTCATGGTTGGCTTTGAGTCCCAGTGTCACAAGTAGTTTCTTCTAGCTCATCAGATAAAACTGTGTGTGGGACATGCTGCTGTTAGTTTTCCTCCTTTGCTCTGTGGAGCAGCTGAACAGCCGTATTTTTAGAATTTTTATTGAACAAAACGGAATACTCTTGCAACTGAACCGGAATATCTACTCCTACAGGTTGTCAACTTCTTGCCTTTCTCAGTTCAGAAAGATGTTAGAAAATTCTACTGTGTAGTATCATTAACTTTGTTGAGTGGTTTCTCTTCTTTCTAGACAAATATGTGTATTGGGTCAGGCTGAGATGGCGTTCATTTTCCACTCGACTGTAGTATCTGGAACAATGGCCTTGACAGCAAAGACTTTTCATATTCAGTCATTGAAAATCAACAAAGCACGTATTTGCTGGTGATTTTATATCATCTTTTACAACAGTAGTGAAACTCTTGCCTTTCATTGTGCTCTTTATATATTAGCCAGAGCACACTTTTTCAACACACAGGGGATTTTTTTCTTTCTGCACTAGAAAACTTACAACTGAAAATTAAGAAACTAAAAATGAAAAAAAGAATCATTTAGATCAAAACATATCAATAGAAGAGATCTTACTTTTTATTCTTGATTAAAATTAGTAAATTAATTTTGACATTATTTTAAATCTTTTATTGTTTATGTTCATGCTTAGGCCAGATATGTCAAATATCACTTTGGCTGTTGCTGAAGTATTTTCTGCATTTTTGCCCCTTTTCTCCATCTGCCTTTCCCCTCAATAAAAGTTTTTTGTTAAGATGGGAGTCACCAAAACCCACCAAGGATATATTAGCTGAATTCAGAGTTGGAATAGAACCAGCTACACTATAAAGTACCATCATCTTAATTATGTTTCATGAGTTTGTAGGTTATTTTTAAAAGATCCTACTTTCCAGCTGTGTTTTACTCTTCCAACCTGATATTAAGTCTTTTCTGTCCTAATCTGCTTTTAACATTCAAATTCCTACATAATTTTCTACAATTTACAAATTTGAAATTGATTATTGCGGGCACTGAAATGTAAAAGTTAATTGCTTATCTGGGCGAAAAACAAAAGCGTAAGATTAAAATATGATAGATTTCATTTGCAGAAGTTAATTCATATTCATTGTTGCTCACATTTGCGTAAGCAGAGGTTGTTCTTACCATTCTACAGAACACAGGTATGGTTAATATTTCCAAAGCATTATGCATTTTTCAAGTGGCGTTTTTTCCCTGCATTTTCTCTTTTTGTCCAGACTGAAGTAATATAATTAAACACAAAGGAAGGCACCCAAGAATGATGATACTAGATTACTGTTTCCCAGTTTATACAAACGACACACATCTGTAATCACAGCACTCCAGTCTTGCCATCCCTACTGGTGAACTCTGAGCTCTGTTGATGTGGTGAGTCCTTGGGCTGGCCTGCCTTGCTGTCCGCTGATATTCATGGTGAGTGCTTGGGGAAATTAAAATTCGTAACCAAATTTGGGGATTGAAATATGATATCTCAGTGTAAGTTAGGTTATCCCTAGAGCTTCGTGGAAACTAAGGCTTCTTCTCCGATTCCTGAAACTTGGGTCTCTGGTGCCTCCTGGAGCTGTGGAGGTTCTCTGCTGTGAGATGCTTCAGAGCATAACAGAAGACAGATTATCTAATGGATGATATGGTTGATTATGCTCCTTTTTATGCTTGGTTTTAAGTGTTTCTGTTATTTATGTCATTCACTTTGCCTTTTCTAAACATAGATGAGTTTGTGCTGCCACAGAGACATTTCTGTGTGTGGGAAATAAAAGACATGCTTTTTTAAGGTGCACGGGGCAAGGGACTTCTCTCAGGTGAGTAGTAGGGTATTTTGGAAGCGGTGTTTCCATTTGAATTTTAGATGCCTGCAACATTCAGGCATTGCCACAAAGGAAGTTTAAGCCAAATAGAATGGAACATCTAATTCCTTTAGCTGAGGGAGAAATACTAAATATGCATAAATATAGCATGATTAAACAGGATAATATATGGGTGGCATGGTGCTTTTTCTTCTTTCTTCTAAATTATTATGTTCTTTTAAGAAGTCTGGTTAGGTAGAAATATCTAGAGGGAGGAAAGTTTGCTCGTATGTCTGTGGGAGCTAGGGAACAAGCTCAAGGGAGAGAAAAATTAAGAGACTACAGGTTTGGGCAGGCAAATACTCACAGTAGAGAGCTGTGAGCCTGCTTCCAGCTCCTGCTGAGACTGAGAGTGCTCGAGGAGCTGGGAAAAGGCAGCCAGGCTGCAGAACCAATGAGAAGAGTTTCCTGGGGACTGTGCAGAGGTTACTGCATCTCCGAAAGTCACTAGAGTTGACTGCAGCCAAACCTGAAAACAAGAAATCACTGCAGGGATGCAGGGGGAATTGAAAGCATTGTATATCTCCCTTCTATTTCTATGTCTTCCTAGTCTCTTTGCATTTTCTGAGTCCTAAAAAAAATTATCTTCCCAATTTATTTTCTAATATAACCTTTGTTGTTACTCTGATTAGGATTAAAAGTGGTTTAGTCTTCCTGGTAGACAAATTATAAATAGATCCACCTCAAAATCCGTAGGATAATCACTAGTAGGATTTCAGTCTGAAAATGGTAACCACGCTCTGTTCTGACCATTGCTAAATATGCACTGAGTTGAGGTTTACTTTGTTAAAGTGGAAAAAATCATGGGCTACATAGGAAAACTGCTGCAAATGCCCTCTAAATCCCTTACTTCTAGTAGTAAAGTCTTTGGAGACTAAAACTTTTAGCTTTCTCAAAGGCCAAATTTCATCTGTAGTGAAAATGCTGAATGACTCCAGGGGAAAAAAAAACCCAACAGAGGAAGTCAGAAAGATTGCAAAACAACTATGCAAAAAGTAAATTTGACACTGTATTATCTGTACAGAGGTAGTTATTTTAAGAAAAAGCAGATAGGTGGATGTCATGCACTCCATTATATTTTCACAACAAGGTAATACATACAATTGAAAATATTGCAAGAAAAGAATAATTTTGCAGACGTGATTTCAGGAACTCCCTTGGATTCACAAGTTAGGATTTTGCTGTAATAAGTGATAATGCAAAATATGTTATACTGTAGCAGCAGTACTGCTAGACCACTTCCCCAAAGATGTTAATAGGATTTTCAAACTCTCTCGTGTCCAAAAAACAACAGTTGAAAGATTTACTCAGTGGACTTATAAAATATGTGTAAAAATACCCCCTAAAGCTTTCTAACACTGTATCCCGCAGCGTCAGATTCTTCCTTATACTGTAATATTCATTAATTCACTTTAAATATTATTTAGGATTACTTTATGCCTTAAAAAAATAAGTGTTTGGAGATGCTTAAAGCTTTATGCAAATTATATAACTCCTCAATAATTAACCTTATCCAACATGGCTGCTCGTGCTGGATGTATTTACACACATTTCTCTGTCTACAGATGAGGTTTTCAAATATGTAAAGTATGTTGAATGCAAGCAACTCTAAAAAGACTTTTTTATTAAAATATGGCATTCAGCTGATTTAAATGTAATCCATCAAATCATTCTATTTTGTCTCTTTGGCTCCTCAAATACTTAATCTTTTTCTAAGTCATTTAAATATTAAAATATATTTTAACAGGAGTCCAGCCTTGAAGTACAGTATGCTTAAACTTGCTCTAAATTAACTCAGAAAAGTCTCTCAGTCTTTTCTAATAAACCGTAAACTCTGTCAGAGGAACTGTAGAAGAGCAAATCCTCCTGATGCAAGACTAGCCCGTAGGTTGTTACCAGTACCAATAAAAAGCCGCTGAGGTGATTAAATTGACTGAAACGCATTTTAAAAGTGCTGCTGGCTGATCCGAGAAGTTTGTGCCATTTTTTTAATTTCCTTTGTAATAATTGTTTTTGTGAATTTATTGTGACTCGTAAATGTTTTAAAGTAGTTACACTGGATGGCTCACCAAAGTTTCTTCCGTATGCTCACGCTGCCATCTGTAGGGTGCATTTCCTTTTGAACCCCAGTCCGTACAGTTACATGCAGTGCCAGGGCACATACCAGAGCTGTGTTACGTGGAGTTTGTTCTTACTGTTTCAGCTGTGGACTGCGGAACAATATACCTCTAAAAGGCGTGCCGAGTTTAAAAAAATGTTTTCTTGCAAGTTAACAGATAATAGAACCTACATTTTTTGAAGCGATTGAATGGATACTCAACACCATACCTTAATAAATCCATATCCAGGCAACCTGCTTCATCTGCTCCGATGCTGATGGCAGAGGGCAACACCATGTCAGTCAGCTGGGTGAGTGGGTGTACTTCAGAACCATATTCCCTCATGTCCACATAACAGGTTTTAGGTGCTGTTAAAAATTGTACTTCTTCATTCTGGTAGGCTTGATTCCTCACAAGTTAATGTTTTTTCCACCTTTATCAGTCTTAACAAGGTGCCCAGGGCTTCCTGGGACCAAGAACTTTTGAGACATTTAGAGAACGAATCAAACTGGTTTTATTCTGGGACTAATAAGTTTTGAGACATTTAGAGAACAAAGCAAACTCTTTTTATTCTAAGTTTTTTATTCTTCTTTCTGATCCACCGGAATTCAAGTTCTACCCAGTACACAGGTTTGCAATAAATTATAGAATATATAAACATATTATTACATAAGAACATTCTTACAGTAGAATATTCTTACACTAGCATATAATTAATTTTATACAAAATAAGAGATATTGATTAGATACCCTGAACTGCAAGAGAATGCAACCATATGGGGGTTGGACTGGATGATCTCTAGAGGTTCATGCCAAACCCTAACATTCCATGGTTCTATACAAATGTGTAAAATATATTCAGGGCTCCAGTACTTTTAGAAAAAAAATAGGATAATCTGTGTCATTATGCTTGGACATCTTCATTGCCCACCAGTATCTTCAGAAAGTATTCAAGTATCTGACATTTAAAAACTCCTTCTTCTTTAATTTCTCTGAAATCAAGGGTCATGCACATCTTTTAAAAGGGAAGTGTTTATGAATTAATATCAAAATATGCAGTAAACATTCTATGATATTTCTCTTCTAATGGCTGGAAGTTTAGTTTAGACGTTTTCAAATAATGTTCACTTCACAAAAATTTTATAGCCAGTATATATATTTCCATATACACGTGTTTGTTTTCCAGGGTGTTGCCATTTTTTCAATAGAATGTTTGGAACATTGCATAAACGTAAAAAAAACAAGAGGAGCCTCAAAATCACAACTTCAAAACACAGTGCTCCGGCTTCGATATTGTCATTTTTCTGTGGCGATTGCTGCTGAATGCTTTGCCTTTT
This sequence comes from Apaloderma vittatum, assembly GCF_000703405.1. NCBI lineage: Eukaryota > Metazoa > Chordata > Aves > Trogoniformes > Trogonidae > Apaloderma > Apaloderma vittatum. The sequence goes on along the minus strand of NW_009717604.1, from coordinate 178,297 downwards.
GGTAACTCGTAGACCACTATCACATATGTCTCTGGCAAGCTTACTCTTGGGAAAAATGGAAGAACCAGGAGGCAGAAATTTTAAATAATTTGTTTGTTTGAGTTTAATTCTGTAAGTGTAGACTTAAAGGTGGAGATTGTTATGTTATCTTCAGACAGTAAGCAAGCCTTTATATCTTCTGTTCTGGCTGCATCATTTTTGTCTCATCACAGTATTTTTCCGAGTTTTACTTTAGAATTTAAAATTCCTTTTCTTGTAAAAAATGTAAATTGTAGCAATTGTATTGTTGCAAAAAAAGGACTTTTTTTAGTCAAGTGCTTTGTGTTCGTTTAAAAATATTTTTCTCTTAAGATACCTGTTTTTTCAAAGATTTTTTTGGGCTGTTATATCCTGTCTTGCTTAAAGCTCACTCTCACAAATGGATCAACGTTTCTCTCTTTCCGTGTCGTGGCTCTAATGCCGATGTCTTGAGGTACAGGGTTAGCTGTGCAGGCAATTAGCTCTTTAAAGAGCTGCAATTACTTTGGATTTTCAGTGTACCTTATTTTTCTCAGAATATCTGTTTTAAGGTCTTCTGGTGCTACAAAATTTAGGAACTGGCCGTGGAAATAATTTGGACTACATGAAACTTGTTTACTGCTGTGTAAGCACAGCTGGCACCCAGTCTGTACATCTGGTACACAACCGTCATACCATTAAGGGTACGAAAAATGCAGTTGTAGAAAAGAGAGTCTTTCCAAGTGTCTTTTGTCTGGTGTAGTTTAAATTCTAGCAGTATAACAGAGAAGTTGAAAATGCTTCTGTTAGGTCAAATGTAATAACTGCGTCTCTCACTACCCTTTTGAATTGAGGCACTAAAACTACTGGAAAATTTGTTGCATCAAGAAAAATGATTGGGCGTGTATGTTAGCTAAATAAGTATGAATTCATTTAATGAAGGTTTGGTAAAAGCATTGAAACGTTTTTTTTAATGCAACTGATGCTGCTGCTGGAATGAAAACAAAATTAAATGAGTTACAGAACATAACATCTTGGCAGGAACTATAAAAAAGGGACAGAACTAGAAATGTGCTTCATAAAAGTTCTCTTCAAAACATTGGCTGTTAGGACAAAGTCTAAATCATGGACATAAGACCTGTTATTTCAAACAAAACAAAGGTACTTCTAGTCAAGTGCTCTCTTTAGAGGGATGGTATACAGGGTTTTTTTGAAAAAGAACCTAAAACACTGTAGCTTTTTTTTTTTAAATTTCAGAGCTATTCAAACCATGTATTTTTCTTGCATCAAACTATGATCACTTTGTATCTTTACTGATTCAAATAAGTCCTGTCTTTTTTATTGTCACCTGGGGAGATGTGTAGATGCTACTTTTCTCGTACATTCCTAATCCATGTTTAAAATATTATTCTTTCTGTCTTGGTCAGCTCATGTAGCAGTGAGAGAAGTAACAATTGTAACTTGAATTGAATTAGGAAAAAATACATTAAGTTTTGTCAAAGCTCATTCTAACAAAAGAGGGACAAAATCATACTAGCAATAAGTATGGTTATATTTTGTGGGATTATTGTAGCAGTGTGGTACATAACTTCCACTTAACAGACACTGTATTCCAACAATTTATTACTATTATATCATCCACTTACAGTCTGAAAGTGTCAGGTACAGCATCTCTCGTTCTGAGCCTCTGTCATTTTTAATTTATGCTGATTGATTTATTTTCCATCATTAAAACATGTTGCACATTTGAGTTGGTTGTAATTAAGATGCATTCTTAATGTAGCTACTTAACTACAACTGTTTCGAAAATCAATATGACCTCTTAAATAAAGAATACAGGCTATTTGTTATTCACTTAGAAATGCATATTACTGCAAGTGTGCATGTGCTCAGCTAAGATAGGCTTCTAAAAATCTTCAGTACGCAGCTACAATTTTACCAGAACTCTCCTTCTTTTAGGTGATTGTTCTTGCATTTGTTGAGGATTCGTCGTGTTGCCATTGCAAAAGTTTGTTTGCATTGTGAGCTAACCTGAACACGGCAGTGACAGCACTGGGATATCATTGCCGTGCTTCAGGTGTTAAATAGGAGAACATTTCCTTCTTCACTAAAAGGATGTTACCTGTGATTATCACTGCTGTGTGTCTTTCCGATACATATGCTATTGTCCGTAGGCAACCCCTCTGAGATGACAAAGACAAAAATGGACCTAGCTGTGAGTAATTTTCCCTGTTTCATCTTTAGAGTCGCTTGCAGGAATATTCATGGGAATTTTCAGTAACAGCGATTTAAATAACGGTATAGCAATATACTTCAAATGAAGACTTTATATCATTGCGGTTTTTCTTTACTGAGTAACTTAGTGATCTTATTATGGTCTTTATTATAGATAGTAAATGAAATATCTAACAGTAAGGTTTTGTTTCCCCTAAAACATGAGGGTCAAAAGACAACATTTTCTTTGAGAAAAAGAACATTAAATTATTAAAGATGATATACTCAGATTTAGAAGTGTGGGTTTTTAAAATTTACTTTTATTGGAAATAAAAGATTTTTTTTCTAGTTGGAAATAAAAATAAGTGTATTATTAAATATGTATCAGCAATTACTAAATCGAGAGGATGTTATTTACTTTGAGAAGAATTTTTGCTTAAAATTGGATCTGAAGCAAAATGGTCAAAGCACAGAAAAAAATGCGGTTTGTACTCCCAGAGAACAAGCATCCACTACAGATCAGAATGTGCAAGGTGGATTTAGAGTGCTATTAACAGAGAAAAGGGAGAAAGTACTTCTCATCTCCTTGGTCTTTAGTTTCCGCCAACAATTTTTATTATTTGAATATGCAACACAACAATCACTGTTACCACCATGGAAAGGCTTGTTTTGTTTTCTTTCTGGCTAAAGTTAACACGTCACCATTGCTCAGATCTAAAACTAGAATGTTCAAAATTTGAACAGGGGTATTTATTGTGGTGTATAATTCTGGACTGGAAAAGATAAAGTAGTGGTCATTCCTGTTCACATGTACATGCATCAGCAGTGAAGTTCAAAAAGTTATATATGTCAACCAGTCAGGTATAATACTCCCCTTGCAGGAAAAACGTTGGAGCATGTTCATATGAGTTAATTTTGAAAACTGATGATTTTTGCTTCACTACTATGTTAGGAATATTGTAGTCTCTCCCTTAACACCCTCAGCAAAATATTGTAGAGAATTGAAATATGAAATTTATTATTTTTAATAAGTGCTTTCTTCTTTGTATGAGGATTGCAACATCTTGCATTAAAGAGATAAGTTCAACTGACAATTTCACCTAACTGTTTAGTTGTATTTATGTTTGTGTACAGAGATGCATTTGTTTTTTCCATTTAACTGGATTTTAATACAAAGGTATTGATTACAGACAGAGAAAATTGCTTTGCAAAGAAAGGATTCGTGATTCTCTTATCCCAAGAGATATATGCCCATCTGTTACTATATAAAAAAAAGAAATAATTACAGAGTTAATGCTCTGAAAAACTTGTTAATTTGTTGTACCATTGAAAGTGGTTTAAAAAAAAAAAGAGAGTAGTCTGCAAATGATAATGTGGTATTGATGGTAAGCAATGATAAACGATAAGGACTCTGTAATTTACATTATAAGTATGTAGATTAACAAAACATGTCCCTTAGATTTGTCTGTGTAACACAGCTTTTCACATATGCTAAATATGCTTCCTATTGCAACCATGAAATTAAACATTTATCTAGCTTGTTAAGGTAACGTTTTTTTAAGACATTTCCTATAGTAAAAACTCTAAGGTTACTTTAAGCTGTTAATCTTACATTTGCTAAATGAAGATTTCACATTGTTTCAGGATGGTTTCAGTGTTTTCCTGGCTTTTTTTTACATGGATTTCAGTTAGCCCTTTTGTCACGATGCTGCTTCCTTGTGCAAGTAAAGCAGTAAACCTTCCCTCTGGCATCTTGGATACGCTGTACATTGATACTCATTCTCTTTGGCTTCTTTAGCGCTAGCATGTATGATGCAATTTCTCCACAGACGATGGTTTTTCCAACTGAATAGGAGAAACTCTTCCTTTGGGAGTTGTAGAGAATTAAAATGTCATAGGTCAGGGTGAGTCTTTCCTGAAAGCTTTGTCTGTCTTGTCTTACAGTGCCCGTTGAGTTCCACACTAGTCAAAATTGAAACTGAAGACCAGCTTAGAGTAATTACAGATATGTCAGGAGCACCACTTCAGGTAAAATTAAAATGCTTAAGTTCTTTCAAGCTGTAGGTTGTTTTTACATCTTCAACTCTTTATCCATTCCCTTGAGAGAGGTATTGCTGGGATAGCTGTGATTGGCTCACCTTGTAAGTGGGACCAAATGAATTTGAGGCTGCTCAGCTGGCAGGCAATAGTGCACCCTAATGCTCTTTACAATCAACATTCTTCCACGAGGGTCGAGGGACTGCAGTGGTAAAGGGGGAGTATGTAGCTAAAGCTAAGAGCATAAGTGATTTTTCTGCATTTAGTACAGCTGTTGAGATGCTTAGCAATTAAATGAACAGTTGAATGCTCGCCTCAGCAGGAGCCATTCTGCTGTGTAACCACAGAACTGTGCCCTGGCACAGGATTTGTGTGGTCACTTGTGTAGCCATTTCTGGGGAGCCCTGACCCAGAGTGCCTGTCACCCGTCCTAAAGTTGGCAGAGAGACAGTTAGAAAACCTCTTCAGATAAAAATTGCCTATCAGATGGTAAACACTCAGTATTAATTTTTATTTTTAGTTCCTTTTTAGTCAATTATGTAAATGATGAAGAGCTTAACTCTCCTGAATTATCAGCTTTTGGTGTGCCAAACAGAGTTACGGATTGCCCTCATTTTCAATTAAGTTATTAATGTGGTTATGACATTGGGATGGGTCAGTTCACTAAATGCATCATTACAGTTCAGTGTAACATTCTTCTGTTTTGCGAGTTATACGAAGAGAAAAAAATTGAAAGAAAGGTTGTAAACAGGCACAATTACTGGCGGCCTTATTTTTTTTTTACGAATGAACAAGTTATGGTTTTGGAAGAGTAGAATTTGTGCCAGAAAACCAGATTTTGATAACTGAGCCTGTCAGGAACACCCTGAAGGTCAGCATATCTGTGGATGAGACCTACTGTAGAGCAAACAATTTACTGGATGATTCAGCAACATTCCTCAAGGAGTGTATCATTCATCATTGTTACAACAACTGAGAGGCAAAAATGTGATTAATTTCTTTCTACTGTTTTGAAGATTTGGGAAGCATACATCAATTTCTTTCTTCATCACCTAACTCATTTCTGAAACAGATCTAAAGCCAAAAACACCCCCAAGCATTAAATAGGAGTGTCATTTTAAAGTTGCCTGCCAGTTTGGTGCGCGTTTATTGCTTATTGTTTTGTAATGCAGTGTAAATGCTCTCTATTTCTAACATTCTTGACGTGGCCATTGATCATACATAAACAGAATAGATTGTATTATGTAAACTTTGTAAATGCAGTCAGTATCTGTGAGCAAGTGTTGGGTTTGCAAAGTTAAATTTGCTCCATCCTACTGTTAACCGATTTTTGACAGTGACATACATAAATGTGGTGTTGATAGGTGCATGGAAGTCAGGCTGTGCCAGGGCTGGAAGAAACACGAATGAATATTAGTGATAAAACCAAATGTCATTATGAATAAAATAATAATTTTGATGCTCTCTGCTTTTCTTGGGCATGTTGAAGTTCCTATTGTCTTACGAATCTCTAATGGTTGCAAGGCAGTATTTTGCTTTTCAAAAGGAACCAAATGTCATTATGAATAAAATAATAATTTTAATGCTGTCTGCCCACTTTATTATCAGCGTTGAGTTTTTCCTCTACATTTTCGTCCCTTTCACACACCCATCAGGCAAAGTGATTTAATGTTTGGGCCCCGTGCATGTGTTTCTACTGTTTTACTGATACCCAAATACCATGTTCTCCACAATCAGCTCTTGCACTTGGTGGCATATGTGGTTAAGAGTGATGTAAATAGTTTGTCTCTTACGGTTCATCCCGACCTGGTAACAGAATTCTTGCTGAGTATTCACTGCTTCAGTATGATCAGATTCTAGAAGATTACTGAAGTTTTTATTTCTTCCTTTCCTTACATGCACTCTGTAACTTTGTAGTTTTCACTTGTCAAGGTTTTTTTATTTAATTTCTAAGAATTTGTTTCAATTTTTATTAGTACCTCATAAAGTAGTTTTAAGCATTTTTACATAACAAAAAACAAGTTTAACCATCAGTTTTTCAATTTTTAATGGTAAGATAGTTCTAAAATCTAGGAACTTGATCAGAAAGTAATTTTGTAATTGGGCTGTAGGGGAGATTAAAACGGAGATTTGCATTAGAGCTGACAATTTGGCAATCAGATTTGATATAACAGAAAACATGACCTGAATCCATCACAGAGAATTAAGAAACTATAAGTGATTCACTTATGTCCTTTATTTTTCTAATATAATGGCTAAAAAAAGTTCATATTATTAACAGGCATGTTCTTATGACTCTAAGTTAGGAGAGGCAGAAGTGATGTATACCTACGACAGGTATTATGTGCTTAACAGAAGTCTTCCAAATGAGAAATAAAAATGAAACCATTTCAGAATCAAGCATGATAAAACATAACCTGGATTTTGAAATATTTATTTTAGTTATGTGGCTTGTTTAGACACTTTCCTGTAGGACTTACATGATCAGAAGTACTTTTGCATAGGCATAATTTTAGTCCTTATTTTTTTTAATCGTGGTTCACTGATTTTCTCATTTTCTGACTTTAAGTAAAAATCTGTGTGCTAATTCAACATATTTTCTCATCACAAGAGACTGCAGAAGCATCTTCAAGCTAACCATCACTAATTTACTAGGGCCTGAGCCATCATTTTAACTTTATGCACTGAGCAGTCCCCAAAAACAAAAAAGAAGCTCAAGTGCACACAGTTAAGCACGTGCATAAATTTAAAACACTTCTACTTGACTATTTGTTTAATAAATTGAAATGAAAATAATTAGGAAGAAAATTATGTCTAAATAAAAAATAGCATTAATTTTGTGCAGAGTGTATTCTAGTGGTGTTTCTCATCTAGCCTAATATCTTCTTGTAAAGCCGTTATGAAAATGTATAAACTCTTAAGTGCCACTAGATTGCAGGACAGCTGTTTAAGAACTTAAAATCTATTAAAAATTCAAATCTTTGCCATGTGAATAATAAAACAGATGACAATTACATAAATACATCAACACAGGCAGTATGGAACGACTCTTTGCTTCATCATTTACCTTTCACTTAATTCTGTTTCATTAACATAGAGTATAAAATTTTGCATTACCCTATCTGTTTTATTAAATATTTTACCCACAGGGTGTCCAAATTTCTCTAACTAGAGGCTGGTGTCTGCTACTTTCATGCATTGCGGTTTTTTAAGAAAGAAAAAACTCCACCACCCAATACCTGTTTCAGCCTTTTTATAACTGCTATGGACACATGGTGGATCCGTGGTAAAAAAACCTCTTTGAATAGTATTCGTTTGTTAGAATTTGAATGAGTGGCTTAATATTGAACAATTTTTCATTCATGTAAAATTTCCCCTTGGAAAAATAGGTATCAGTGACATTTAGCTGACTGTAATGTGTCTACAGCACAAGTTTCTGATTTTCTTTTAATTTTCTAATGCACTTGCAAAGATTTAAGAGATCATAAGAAAGAACGCTTAATATAAGAGTTCTCATGGGAAAACAAAAAACAGTGGCATCCTTTCAATATTTAGAGTGCCAGAAGAAAGATGCCAAGACATTTGAAAATACAACTACCAAACAGAAATATAAAGGAAATATAAGGAAAATGCAGAGGTTATTATCATTCTGTAGAAATGACCAGAATTTAATATTTGCTGTTTCATTCATCTTATTCTATTATTCCTAGTTTTTTTTCAAACTATTAGAAAGAATGTTTTATATGTTTGTGGAAACATAAAATGGTAGAGAAGCATAAATACAAATATTATTTTCTTAACTTTAAGTGGTTTAGCTTCATTAAGCCATCTTCTCTCATTCATATTAAGAAGTGGGGCATTTTGCTGTACCTTTTGCTATTAAAGGAGCAAGTTTCATAACCAATACTTTGAATTATGCAGCAGTTGCTGTTCTCATTTTTACATCCTATTAATATGGTTATATAAAATGTCCACAGAAAAGTTATAATTCTCCCTCACAGCGAGCCCTCTTTTATATTCAACACTTTTTTTAAAGCTCCATGCTTCTATTTCTATTGGTCTATGCTTGAAATTTGTAGGGCTGCCTAGTGTTTTCTGCTGTATGTTTGTGTCAAACTTTTCTAACTTTATCATATGTTAACAGTTCAGATTGGAAATTTCTATGCAGGCTGCTGCTACTTTGGGGGGAAGTATTTGATAAAACATTTAATTATCTCTAAGGAAGAGATTAGAGTATATGCCGGGAAGGAGCCTGAATTAGAGTAAATCCCAGGAAGGAGCCTGAAGTCTGACAAAAGAAATTGCACTGTGAAGGATTTATTTATTTTTTTTTTTGGAGGGTTTTTTTTCACTAATGCAAGGAAAGTCAACTACATCTTACACCAGACTGTTACCTTCTGGAAAGTTTCATCCTTAGCTAACCGAGTTACCCCTTTTGATGTGTAGGAATTCCAGCAGATCAGTCAGACGTGGTGATTTGATGATGTCTAAACAAATTTGGAAGGAAGATTCACTGTCCTTTCAGAAAAGCTACTTTTGGAAAACACTAGAGAGAAGCAAGTAAAACTCCCATGTCCAGGGGTGGATGCAGCATCCGAAGGCAAGGCGGGTGTGGGAGCACGGACCTGGGCAGGAGCCGGGAAGTGGAGCGGAAGCACGCGAAACATTGAATGGGGCCTATAAGAGCTCTTTGAGCTACAGCTGTATCGCTGTACATTTAAGGAAAGCGATGGAATTATAGTGAGTTTTTAATTTCTGTAAATAATTTTAATTTTATCAAGTATTTGAACTGAAGAATCAAGGGGACTCATAAAAATAGACATGCTGAAGTTGGCGGCCCTTTGCTTGGTGGTTTTTTTTAGTAGCAACATTTAGAAAGTAGGAAGAAGCGTAAAGATTGCATCCCCAAATAGATATTTAGAATAAAAGTCAAGCTTTTGAATTACTCAGATAACTTAAGAATGCATTGCTTTCATGCGTTCATGTGATTTTTGATATAAATACTCCTTTCTCTCTCAGGGTCTCCATAACTAAAAGTTACAGATATGATGGATCAAAAATGGGAAAGAACTAAGTGCTCAGGGAAGGCCTTTGGTGTCTAGGGAGAGAAAGAAATCTGTTGCTAACACACCCTTGCAGTGGCCAGTCTGTACCAAGATATTTCTGGGAGCATTTCATTGTAGAACTGGTCTTTTCAGTTCTTGCGTTTGACCTGTTACCTCCCAGTACCGGTCATTTCAATTTATGTGGAGGTCATCCAATTTTCAGTCACAATTTATTTCTAAACTGAAACCTGAGAAGTTAATGGTGCATACAACTAAAGAGCATGATAACGATGAAATTAATTTAACCGGCAATTAAGACACTGACATTTGTTGGTAGCAACTAGTTTTTCAGAATTACTCTGAAACCATTTCCTGAGGGGGGAAAACTCAACAGTATTATCTCTTTAGTTCACTTACTCAGACAAATAGAAGTTTTACGGTTTTTAAGTGGAATTTGTTCACGCCATCACTGAGTTTTCTACCAAGAATCAACTGTTAAATCTTCAACCATATATCCCCTGGATAGAAAAGCTATTGGTTATGAATTCTTATTTGTGAAATAGCTGGCCAATTTCTTTCTTTTACAACTCTTTTTTTTTTTTTTGTTTATCCTCCATGAGCTATTCACTGTTACTCAGATCTAGTGCTGGATTTGTGTTCTATTATAATCTACAAGAAGATAAAGTAAATTCTCAAAATACTCATAGAATCCCTAGTGATTTTTTATAAATATCATTCTCAGGATATTTTCATGCAACTGTTAGGAGGGAAGAATTCTGAGTAAGATATTCTGATAACAAGTCTTTAAATTGACCTCTCTCTTAAGAGACCTTTATATATTGCTCATGTTGCTAAGTACATGAATGTACAGAAAACCCTTGTGTTTCTCTGCTGCTACTTCTTATCCATGATATCCAAACTCGAGTGCATTTGTACATCCCTTTCTCACTTTACTGAACACACATGCTGGTTTTATGAATCTATTTATCAGTTTATTGTTAGCTCAGCTCCCTTTTATAAAGGAACTGTCAGTTCTGTCATACTGCTTCTTCAAATCAGCTTTATTTTTCAGTCTGCTTGTGTTTTAGAATGCCAAGAGAGAACCTTTCATTTTTTTGTCTTTTCCCCCTTCTCCTGACAAAACTTAAAACATGAAGGCCCTTTTGCCTATCATATTTTTTATTTATCTAGGTGGACGTATAGTATGCATCCTGTGACAAATGCACCTGTCATCTATTCAAATGATAGCAGCCCTGAGGCTAGTGGTACTTTGCAGTTTGACAAGGTGTGCATAAAAGTGTCTCTTCCATCACCACGAAGTCCATGAATATTATTCTTTTTCAGTACAGAATATTTACTTGAATGCTACTTCCAAAAAGCTATTGAAATACAGTCGTGTTTTTGGAATTTGACGACGGAGAATTTACTTTTGGCTGGGGGTAAAAATAATATTTTTTCTTCAGCCATAAAACACAGGAAACTGAGGAACAGAGATGTTATCTGCCCTCGAAGTTACGTGATATCAATCTGGAGTGCTCTACGCCGCTTGGTTTTCGCCCTCTAGTGACCTGACCAAACTAGCTTCGTAAAAATTATATCCTTGATATCAATGATTAGCAATCTTAGTTCTTCGAGTAAAAGGGTTTTTTTGGAAGGATTTTGCTTTTGGCTTTTACCTTGGAGATAAATCTTGAGTTCCTTTAAATCATAATGTGATACTAATTCTTTTTTATTCACAATACTTACTGTTTTATTTTTATAAGAACATTTCAGAATATGTACTTATCCAAGCAGGAAGAGGATATTTTAAAGGTAGAAAAGAGAATTACAAGGAGCTGAAGGGCGTTGATGCTCATATATCTTTGATAATAGTGGCTTTTATATTTTATGCATTCATCTTTTATTCTCTGGTTCAACATGACTGGTAACGACACAATTACTCAGCGTTGTAAGATGCAATACTTGAAAATACAGGGTTACAATAATGGCTTCACTTAATGATTAGATTAAAACTGATTTTTAAAAAAAATAAAATCTGTGTTTTAATATCCTGTAAGAGCAATTAAAATCTGTATTAACATTAGCCCTGGCAGAAAGAGTTTCAGAATTATTTCTTGTCCACATTAATGAGCCTTTATTATAGAAACCCTGAGGTATTTTATATCTCACATGGAAGAATATAATTAGACACAAATTGATAAGCCTCTCCCTGGTACAAAATTAGAATTTATAACAGATGATTCTGAACCTGTTGTCTGCCTAGTTTTACCTCTAGCAAGTGCATCTGCAAGCACTGTAACTAATCCCCTAAAATAATCTGTAACCAATCTGCACGACATTTCCCATTTCCTGATACACAAACCATTACAGAGTCATCCAGGTGCAATTCTTTTACAGCTTTACTAAACACTATTGAACACCTAATGACCTTGACAAAATTATCTGCATTAGAGTTGTGAGTGCTAATCTGCTTCATTTTAGTGATGATGCTGTGTAGCAAAGCAAGATTTTCAGTAATGAAGAAGCATAAAAACTATTTGGTTTAGTATATTTTCCTAGCTGCCTTTTTGTTCAGTTCCTATTGCCCTACATACTGGTTTTTTAATTGTGTAGAATTTGTCTCGCATCAGTTAAATCATTTTGTGCTTATTATGGTGCAGTATTCAATTCCGTTTCCTTCCTGAGCATAAAAATAGTATAAGACAATAACGCATTATCTTACATATATTTTGATTTATAGGTAGAAGTAGAATTATGAATCTGCTAAAATAAAGTTCTTGAAGTGTCTGGAAGATACAAATTGCTATTAGCTAAAAGGATTAATAGTATTCACAAGAGTTTATTTTGGGAGCTCTATGGTATAACTAACAGGAAACATTGAATGCTTCTACATGAAAATCTCAACCTCTTCCTGAAACAACAGTTTGTGGGAAAAATTATTCATGCTTGCCTTGAAAGTGTAACCCAGCACTGATAATGTTTCGTACCTCATTAGTTTCTGTGATACTCCGAGAAGAAAAGAATGAGTGTGGATAAAATGTTATGTGCAAGAAAGTGGTCTTCATTTCTTTTTTTCCTTCTCTTTCTAACTGTCAAATCACGATCCAAGTGCGAAGACTGTTAATACTTGAATACTTTACCTACTCTGGAAAGTAATTTGATTACTTGGATCTGAATGTCTAATTCTTAGGCCTATAAATTACAGGATAAGAAATTCAACAGAAATCACCTTCTCAAAACTGTCTCTCCAGAAACACAATTTGTTCATAAAATTCCTTCAGCTGAAATCCCTCTAACATAGTTTTTGAGTTCTCATTTCTTGTTTATTGTCTCCTTGACAGCATTGTTAGCAAAAAACGCCGTTCTGAACATCCTGTAATGGAGTGCATTTCTCTACATGCTTTGAGAAAGGAAAGAGAAAAATAGCAATGTATGTCTGCTATAAATGATAGTTCTAGACTGAAATATGTAAAAAGAAAACAGTTGATGATATACCTTTTAGGTTTTTTTCAGTCACGTACTATGTGTAGGTAGGGAGGTAGAGAAAGAAAGAGGGAGACACGTGACATGTTACATCTGTTGGACTGATGGGCAAATTAACGGTTTCTGTAGAATTAAGGTGTTTTTCACAGTGTTAGAAAGCTCAGGAATTTTTTCCTGTCCTATGTTCAATTATAGTTGATAATAATACTGGTGTTGATGAAGCAGTTCTGGAGGACATGGTTTTCTTGAAGTAGGTGACAGAGGCAATTTGCTGAATGTAGTCCTTTCAGAGTTTTAGTTGCCATGCCATCTCCAATAATATTTTTTTTATTCATGTTAATTTTTATCTTTGTGTTTCTCAGTTGTCATATTCTATTTAATACTTGAATATTTGGAAGGCCTAAATCTTGAATCTTAAACCTCATGCCCCGCAGCTTTTCAACTTTTAGAAAGTTTTTAGGTAAGCTTTCCATTGGTAGTGACTACAGCTGTAATCTTACAATACAGATATTCTGTAGAGTACGTATTGGCTTGGTACCACAATAGATTTCAAGACACTCAAATGATACAAAATTAACATGATATGTATTGAACAGGTCGGAAAGAAGACAACTGACAAGTCTGAATATAAAAAGAAATTACTGAGCAGGTGTGCTTCATAGGCCACAAGGGGACTGTAAGATGTTTATGTTATACAAAACTGAAAATATCACTATTCAGATTTCTTGATACACAGCTTGGGAAATGGTAAATAAAGAAAAAGCTGGATTATGAATGCATGTGATCTCGTTAAGCTGGGCAAAAATAGACTCTAAATTGTTTCTTTCCTACAGAAAGCAACTCTGTAAAGCCTGTATTTGAGTATGCCTTGTGCCCATCAACTTTCATGTTTCTTCCTTAAAGCTTTATGTCCCTTGGTTAAGTTTCAGTTTTCCAATATCTCTTCTATATTAGATCTTTCCATATGACTCTTTCACACTGAGGTATGACTTTCAGTATATCCTTTCAGCAAGAATCTTCATTTCTTCTCAGCTGGCACAAGCTAAATGTCGGCTTTAGGGCAAAGCCTTTCAGCCCTGCAGTGTAACTGGGTTGCAATGCTGGATTTGAACAAAGAGCTACAAGACTGGTGATTTCTTTTCCTTCCAGCTGTTCCATGTTCCAAAAGGGGCTTAAATGTTTCAGTGATCCAGCTATCTATGAAATATACACATTACTTGAAAAACAAACTTAATATATTTCTCAATTCTGACACTTGGGTTAACTCAGGACTAATGTACTTAGTACTGCATATATGTAAATAATTTCAGGTAATGTATAGGTGTGAGACATGATGTCAGCTGGTAAGAGGAGAATAATTGAGGTCCCAATTACCTAAGTGAGGGAATGTTTTGGTGGAAATTTAGAGCAAAAAATGATATTCAAGAGCAAGTATTTGGACATCAAACAATTCTTTCAGCCATGGACAGTGACATAGCCTTCCATAGATTTTCACAAGGTACATTGTGGCCACCAGACAAAATACAGAATTCTTGCTAGAAGAGTGACCTAGCAATTTCTTCTATGTTACCCTTCATGCCGTGCTGCCACGCTTCTAGACTTTCTGTAAGAAAATTTAAAGGTAGGCTTTTGAATTGGTACTGGTATAAGCCTATGATTTTCAGTGGAAATAGAGTAGCCAAAGCTTCTCACAGCATCATTTTTAATGCTGTAGCGCAGAGAAATGGAGCTAGATTTTAGTAATTCCAAGCAGGCTGTTTCAGTGTTTACAGGCAAGTTATTTGTCACAATAGGACAAATTCCCCAGAGAGAAGTATCTTGTAGTGTTAGATGTTCTACAGAGGAGTTCTGTATGCAAATCCATCCAAGAAGTTTAACCCAAAGTGAAAGGAACATTAGTACTATAATTATATGGAGTCAGTTAAAAAACACCTAATTCCACAATAGTTCCAGAAGAGCAAAAACAAGCATTGCCCCTAAACCAAGAAAGCAAATTAATTGGAAAAACTTCTCAGTAATTTGTTTATCACTCTATGAGTTCAGGTACCTGGACTCAGTTCAAGTCAATTCAGTCATGGCTGTGGGAAAAATGCCTATTTACTGCTCTCTCCCTATTGCTTTTGTGCATTTTTAAGGGTTTTTTTTTTCCTCTCTTTTCACCTTATTAAAAGCCTTTCATCTCCTAAAATCAATGAAGTTATCAGCTGGGAATTATTTGGCTTAACTCGGGGATTCTTTATGAGTTTTGCACATAGTCTTTTGTATGTTACCTTCATAAAATTCATTTAATTTGTTTTTATTATATAATCTTCATGCCTAGAATAATTTTTTTCACCTTCCCAGCACTCTTCCTGGAAAAATGACAGTATATGCTATGGCCAGGATGGAGGTGACTGATATATTTAGGTGGACTGGCGAGCTGATCGTTTAAGATCCACTTGTCTTCCTTCATTGCAATGACTACGTAATATACCCTACTGCTTGTAGCCAAGGATTTCTGTTAAGCTTATAGGACCTTTTTGTCTTTGAGACTTCTTTTCTGACTGTTGATTTGTGTGATATAGTTGAGTAATTTCAAAAATATTTAGAAGATACGTCTCATAAATGCACTAATCTTGTTTTCTTAGGAAGATAAGATAAAAACAGGTAAATGAATACACCAAGAAGCACTCACGTTTTCCCAAAGATACCACATTGTGTGCTGCGTTGAGATACAGGCAGTCAGTTGAATTAACCTGTTGAGCGTACGGTGTAAGGTAAACAGAAGCAATAAAAAAAGCAGAGACCAGAGGTTTTGTTGGGGAAAGAAATTAAGAAAGGGGTGTTTTCAACATTTTGGCAAATGTATGTTGGAGTCAGGAAAGCAGCTCATGCAGAAGATAGTAATTAAAAAGAGTTACCAATGAAGATTTAATTAAATATTTAGAGAAAGGATGGAGGAGATCTTGTATGTGGACAATCTTAAAGTGAAAAGAATTACTTGATGATTGAATGAAAAAGAAGGGAGTTAGTGAGAAAAGAGGAAGAACAGGTAATAGAAGGAAGATAGATAATGGTTTAGAAAGAAGAAAAAGAAAAGTGGGTAATCAATGTAAAAGGCTACACAAAAGTGTTTGCGAAAGTATACTTCAGGTTGTTTCAGGCTGTATATTTCAGGCTGCTTTTTTTTTGTCCTTTTTGTTTATTTTTGATATTTTGGATGAGTATGTGCTATGCTTGAAACTCTTATGCATCAAGACATTTTGTTTTCCCAGAGCCTCAGGATGTCTTCTTTAATTCTGGTTAGTGATTATTAACACTGACACTATTGTCATGCTAATTGAAAAGTCAAATTTTAAGCCTGAGTACTTAAAGAACCTTTGGCACTTTTTAATGTAATTTTTCTCAAGCAGCTTACTTGAGAAAATAAACAATGTTCAGATATCTTTATATTAAACATGACTTGAGTAAAATAAGTTTCTATCTCATAATCTGGTCTTAGGTGAGCACTGTTGCAAGCCGTTCTTTATATTAAAGCATACAAGTAAATATAAAGGGGAAACAGTAGCTTAAGCATGAGGTGACTTAAGCAAGGGCAATGCTGACTTTGCCTCTGTGCAGAAGCAAAAACCACTGATGTCTTCACTAGGATTTGACAGTGACATGCTGTTAGGTATTAGTTAAATCACTGCAGGGAAAAACATGTGTGTGTCTCATTAGCAGCAAAGACAAAGCCCCAGTGTCCTTACTTACCCTCTTCTGGACCCTACCTATATTGGTTCTTTAGACTCTCGAATACTGGAGGCACAGAGGAACTATTCTGTGTTTATTCATAAAGTATGCCCAGAATGCTTTATGATATGGAAATAGTGTAGCTGGATTTTTTGCAGCTCAGAGCCTCAACTGCTCAACAGAAATCAACCTCACTTAGTGCCATGCAGGATGTCCATATACCAAGATCCTGGGTCAGGAACTTTGGGGATATTTGAAGCCATCTGAGCATCTCATTTTCACTAGTGTAGTGACTACGTGTGCAACTGGTTTTATTGCTGTATAATCCTGTTCACACGAACAAAGAGGAAGAAACCGTAGACCTACGCTGCAAATCATACCTGCAAATGCAGCTTAGCAAATGTGTGTCAGATAGGAGTCCCTTTTAAGATTCCTATGCACAGTACCCTGAATTCGCTGAGCCATTTATCACACAGCCTTACAATCTGTTACATCATCCAACTCTTTGTCTAGCAACCAGTATGCATCGTACACTAACAAAAATACATCTTTCCTAATTTATTAACTTTCATTGCTGTTATTCTCCCATTGCCTTTAAAATGCAGTGTCTCAGTCAGGCTGTATCTCTCTCATTCTTCTAAATTTGAAAATATAGAGTACCTTTACCATATTATTTATTTGCTTCTTTTTTCATTCTGTTGTTATCTAGATTTTACAGCGAGTATAAAAGCCAACCTGGTGTTCCATGAACACTACCAAGCACCCTGTGGCTTTTCTTGTTTCCAGAACAAATGGGTATTGCAAATAAGCGTGTTCTAGGACCCAATTAATCACAAGTGCATGCAAACTAAGGAAATTTCTTTCTTTTTTTTTTTTTTCATCTTACAGAGGCCTGTAACATGTGAAATTCGTATACGGAGATTTTGATGGAGTGGATATTTCAGTCTTTGTATTGTTTCTGTATGCAAATAAGACAACTACCGGAAAAAAGAAATCATGTTTGAAGTAGACAAGGGAGGATAGTTCCTGAGAGATTAGAGCAGCGTGAGGCAGTAGTGAGCAGAGTAAGTGGATTTCCATCAGAGGTTTTATAAGCAGTGAGTTTCTGTGAGCAACAAGTGATTCTTATTGCAATGGAGCTGATATACTGATAGTTGTAATTTTTAATAAAAAAAATTATAAATTACTTGGCTGATGTACAGATTTTGTATTATTAAAGTCAATGGGAGCACATGTTAATTCCTTAACATAACATTATATATAAATTCTGGATTCACAATGCAGAAAAGTTAGTTTTTCTCCTGTTACTTGTGGAGAAGGACTGTGTGTACCCTATACGTTATTTAAACATTTTACATCCTTAATTTGTCATAGGCTGGTGTAGAGGTAGGGTCAAAGAGGACACTTTCCTTACTCTTTCTGTTAGTATTCTCTTGAGCAGTGTGAAGATAGCAGAATTTCATAGTTTGTATGGATTATGAGTCCAGTTAGATTGCTATTACCGCTATGACATTCAAATAATATTTAAAATTATTACATAAATATTATTTATAAGGTCAGGCATGTCATAGTTATATTTTTAGTAAAATTACAGACATCACTGATGTAGGGTAATAATCTTTTAGATTGCTTATTGTCAGATAAGGGCATATTTGAATGTGGTCTGTGGTATAGAAACTGGCAATATTACCTTCACATTAGGATTAGAAGAACACTTTTTCTGATTACGATAATTATTTCAAAATCTATCAATACATCAACATCACTTGGAAATACTGGGTTATATTTTTTAAGATACTATTGCAACCACTCTTTTGTATATTTATTCCAAGAGTTACACATTTAGAGCAACTTTTACTCAAAGATCTCAAAGTTCTTCTGACATACGAATACGGTAAATAGTTTTTAAAAGCTTAAAATCATAGCTGGTGTTAGTGACAAAGGTGGGAACCCGTTCTTTGGCTTTCAAGAGCTGCTCATTCTGCCAGAATCTTAGATATCCATTTTGCTACTGTAGGAGTTTCACACAATTACACTGTTTCATCCAATTATGAAAGGTGTCTAATCTAAGAAGTGACCGTTGCAGCACATACAAATCAATTTTGAAGTTCCGTCAGTGGTTTTGAACTGCTCAATGTAACGTGTTAACCAAGTGAGCTTGTATTAATGGGTTAACTAAGTAAGGCATGATATATACATGTTCATACTAGGAGAAGACTTAGATTCAGACCAATATCTAACTTTACTTCAGAGTACAATTGTTTTTTAAAAACTATTATGATCAGGAAAACACATCTGAGTAAAGAATAAAAACATAGGCAACAGCTATTTTTAAGTGAGGGCTGTCAATTTTTTTTTTTTTTACTTTTCATGGATAAAGCTGTAAGTGCTTCTGTCATGAAGAATAAAATTTTTCCAACTTGTCCTTAGCTTAGGGTACCTGGTCTCACTTGTTCATATTAATGATTTATATACAAAGAGTATTCAAATTCTTATTAATCCCAGTGTTGTAAACCTGACATATAACCTATTCCTTCAGTTTTGTCAACAACATTCACCCAGGATGCATTTGTACCGACACTTTAAGCAACATTACATGGCTGTAAATATACAAGTTTGCCACTTTCTACTAGGAAACAATGCAGCTCATTTCTGTGGTCCTAGTTTAGGGTCTCAAGGCTAATAGTAAGAAATGCACTTGTAACTTAATCACAAAAGGTTTAAAAGCAATGGAAAACAAAACTCAGTGGCCTCTCAGAGGAGAGCAGGATGGCTCCTGCTTCATCCTAGAACAGGATCACTGATAAACGTAGGGTTGGTTCTCTTTACTGCACCTCAACTATGAGGCCATGATGACACTTTGGTGACCCAGAGCACAGAAAAATTTTCCGTTGTCTTTAAAATCCAACTGTGAAGCAGTTGCTGGGTTTGAGACTAAGGCAGATAGGTCACTAAGGAAACAGAATCTGCAAACAGAAATATTCCTGAAGATTACGGGCTAGATTTCACCAATGGTGTCACATAGGCTATGCAATAGATTAAACTCATATTTGTTTGTTTATTTTTTTTTCCTTTGAAATTTTGCTACATATTTTCCAATTTCAATTCAATTAGTGGGCCAACGTGGGAGTAGTTCAATCTTAATCGCTTGATTTTTTTCCATTGCAGGAGTATTGCTTTTCAGTGTGGCTGCTGATTTACAAGGACTAAGCAAGAAGTTTTTATACTACTAATAGTTCTTAAATGAAAAAAAAAAGCCTAAAAACATACCAGCTTACTTTTAAACAATGAATTGCATTTCTACATCTTCTAATTTAATGTTTGAGCAAAGTTTCAATCAGAAAATGGAATTACTGTCCTGAACTGGGAAAGATAAAATCAATACTTGTAACAGTTATTGCTATAACCATGTAGTGCTTATAGATTTAAATATAGAAACAGTTTATTCTGTGGTGTTTATCAGTGACAGAGGCAAGAGACTTCCACAAGCAGGAAAACAGTGGGTGACTGACAATAAAACCACAGATATCTGATGTCTTGTAATTGTTGATGCGGTTGAAAAAGTAATTTAATTGTAAAATACAGAAATAAAAAAAAGTGAGTACAAATAAAAATAAAAAGCTCCATCTAATGTTTCTCTGTTTGGTTCCCTAATGGAGTTTTAATCTATAAACCCATTGAATCCATCCACTGTTGTTCAAGGTATACAGCTGTTGTTCGAACTTCTTACACAGCTTTATGAAATAGTAATAGGAAATATATTTCCCAAGCAGAGGAGAGACTCAGCCTGAAACTTCTGTAAATCCAGATATGTTTGGCTGAAAAGGGACTTGCTCGATTTTTAAAAACATAAGGTTAAGAAGCAGCTACTACATCCTGTATTGTATAAAAATGCAAATACAAGGAGCTGAATACAGTAGGTGAAATCTTGGCACAGCTTTCACTGACTTCATCAGTTTTGATGTCGAGAATTTTGTGAGTGGCTTTAATCAGATGATTCACATTATTGCTCTCTGTAGCAATAACAGAGTGCAGGAGACAACTGAACCTGGCATAAACACAAGCTATATTTACTGTCAGTACGTCCCTGGTTTTAGCACTTTGCTGCAATGGCTTCATCATTAGGTGATAATGATCTGAATTTAAAAAATTCCCTGTAAACAGCCTTGTGCACAGCTTTCAATACGATGTCACAGTGCCATACTCCTGGGGTTTGTCAGGGACAGAAGAAAACTTATAGTAAACAATTATGAGATTCGTAGATTAAGGGATGATTAAACTCTGCTTCTGTCTCCAGAACTATTTTCCTGCACATAGAACTATCTTCTCTCAGCATTAAAAACTGTAGGAAAGATGCCTACAGAGAGATGAGAGCTCGCTGTTAGCCTTCAGCAGCAGCCAGGCACCACCGCGCTCCTCAGCCACCTTTGGGAGCTCCCCGCGGCTTCTGTTTGCTGCGAAGCAGTCAATTAGAAGGTGAAAAGGAAGATTTTCTGGCAGACAGGTATCACAGGACTTCGTAAGTAGGAGCTATGTCTTCGGAGGAGAAAAAAAATCCTCCTTGAGTCTGAGAACATCTGTCCATTTATTATGCTCAAGTTTATAACCTGGAATGCTTTCGTAGGACTGAACATGTGGTACTGCAATACTTAACAGCACTATGTCACCAGATGAACCTTTATATCATTCTTACTCACAGAAGATTCATGTTTTCAACTATCGTCCAGTCTATCTGGTGAAACATCTGCCCTGTTTTCTATTTTAGATCAATTACCTAAGAGGGAAAAAAAGACGTATAGAAAAAAAAATTTAGAAAATAAGTTATTTTGGTAAGAGAAGTTAATAAGTGATCACTTCCTTGAGTTTTTCAGAAAAAAAAACCACCATAAACTACTGAATGCAAATACATGACAAATTGTATCAATGCTCTAAGTACTAATAGAGTTAAGAAGAAATTCTACAAGAAAAAAATCAAAATTAAAACCAAAAACAAAACCAAAAACTAAAGAAGAAATGTCCTATCTATTATTGATAGATATCTAAGCCTATCATGGTGAAAAAACTTCTGACATCTTACAGGTAGACTGTTCTTTCATGAGAATAGATAATCATCTCGTTTCTTTTATCTTAGCTCTGCCATGGTGCCCCAGAGCCATTTTAGAAGTTTACAGAATTCTTCTGAACTTTCCGATTGTGTGATCAGTTTGAAATCCATCTTGCGTTACCTTTGATATTTCTTTCTCTAGTGTTTGTATGAAGCAATGAAGCAAAAGATGCATGTTTTTTTCAGTATTCCTTTCAGTGTTATCCAGCTAAGCAGTGACCAGTGGAGTTAGTTTGAGATTATACCTTTAATGATCATAACACTAGAATTTATCTCAGAAAAGATTCTTTAAATTATTTAAATAAATAGATATTATCCATTTTCAAGCAAAGTCACTGAAGTAAACAGATGAATTCAAACTGAAATTTAAAAATGTAATAATCCTATTGTATTCCTATTGATTTTAAGGGGCCAGTTAGCTCAGTCAGTTGAGTGTGGCGCTAAGAATGCCAAGGCGGCGGGTTCAATTCCCTTTCGGTCCCCATGTGTTGCCTGATCTAGTCGAGAGGTGGCGTCCCTGGCGGCAGGAAGGTTGGATTAAAATGATCTCTAAGGTCCCTTCCAGCCTAGGCCATTCTATGATTGTAGTGTTTTATTAAGGACTTACATGAAAGTGGAATATTTATATTAAATAGACTGATTTTATCGTTATTGATTAGAAAAAAAAAACATGAACAATATGTTTCATTGATGTTGGGTAGAACTTTGTATACATGACAGTAAAGGCCAGCATTAAAAAAAAATCTGGGACATTGACCAGCACGTAAATGCGTACAAGCTTCTTTGTTCCTATGGGAATCGGTAAAGTGGTTTCTGTTATTTCATACTTCTTAGATAACGTTTTAGACATATGTAAAAATAAAAATAGCAAGAAATAGTAAAAGAGCAAAATACACAAGTTAAATGAGAAAATTAATATGTTCCTGGATGAGTCTTTGAAATGGGAGTTAAGAATAGTGTAATATTTGACGTTAAAATTGCATGATGAATTAGGTTAATTAACTGGAAAAGCTAGTAATCTCCAGAGCTCTACAGCTTTGGGAAAGGGAGATGACAAAAGAGTATCTGGAAAAAGTACAATTCTCTATTCATGCAGATGTCTCAATGGAGCCAACAGGGAGAGTTCCATACTTTTTTGTCCAAAAAAATGGCACAGGTGACAGTCACAATAGGGAGAAAGGGCAGCTGTGTTTGTGGGGAGGAGAAGATAGGTCAGGTGACCCAAATGGACCAATCACAGTGTTCCTTCCCATGGTGCTTAGTATAAAAAGGCCACTAAGAAGATCCCTGGAGCTGTTGGTGCCTGCTGTGTGGGAGGGGTTGCTGTTGGCTCTTCCTCAGCTCTTCCTGTGCTGCAGAGGAGCGCCCTTTGTCTGGACAGGTCACCTTCTTCTGCCTCCCTAGCTGCTCCAAGACTTCATTTTCTGGTTTGTGGTCGTTGGGACTCGGGGCTCAGGCACTCCTGTCTGCTGCTGAGTCCAGTCTGGGACTTTTCTACTTGGACCTTGTTGCTATTCAGAAGATGCAGGTTCTATATTAACGTATTCCTGTGTATCTTTCAGTATACTTGTACACTTGTATAATAGTATTCAGTTTGTATATAATTTGATGTGTTCATTGTTAGTATTGTTTAGTATTATTTATTATTATCGTTAGTGTTATTTCCTTTTTCACTGAACTGGTTCAAGTTCTTCTCAACCTCAAGTCTCTCTCCCTTGTTCCCCTGATAGGGCATCCCTGTGGAGGATCACAGAGAACATCTGCCAGAGTTCAGTAGCTGGCTCAGGTACTTCTCAGGTACTTTTTCATTCAGATCTGAATTCACTGCAGTTTTAACATGCAGTTAGATTATGCATTTTGGTCTGGTCTTCCCAGGAATACATAGAAAATCTTGTATTGAATCCTACCAATGTCTTTGAGTATTGCAGTTTAATGTACGCTGATAATTTTAGCAGGTTGTGTTGTCATAAGAAATGAAATGTGTTGTACACATATTTTGATGATTAATTGTGTTTTTGAATGCCATAAGTATCTAAAAAAATACAGTAAAATTTTGTGAAACAAATATAAAACCTCTTATTTTCTGTTCCTTAGTAGAATGGAGAGTTAGAATCATAACTTTTTCCAACCAGGGAAATCTTTAACAAAAAGTTATTGTTGAGCCCTCAGAGTGTGGTTATTTGAAATGAAGATATCAGATTAATTCCTTTAAAAAAAAATCAGTAGAATAACCACTTCAGTTTTAAGTGCAACCTTAGCAAGGACCATCAGAAAAACATTCAATTACAAATGAAGAAAAAATTTGAACAGTGATGATGTGGAATAATGTATATGAACACTTAGGCTGGCAAAATAATCTTAGCAATATTTGAAGGGAGCAGTTTTTCATACTGCATTGGATCTAC
The DNA here is from genome assembly GCF_000703405.1 of Apaloderma vittatum. NCBI lineage: Eukaryota > Metazoa > Chordata > Aves > Trogoniformes > Trogonidae > Apaloderma > Apaloderma vittatum. Next base: position 154,301 of record NW_009717604.1, on the reverse strand, counting down.
CTTATTTTTCTTGTCCGTTACCTGTAGCAGCTGACAGGCTGAGCCACCTTTGCGTGGCAGTTCAGGCGGGAATGAAATAAATCGGACGTGTTGCTGCCGTGTAGCCTATCGCAGTCAGCCCACCCTTCCACAAGGAGATTTATAGAACAAATCCCAATATGTTGGCTGTTCATCAAGAACAGCGTGTTTGCGGTGCAAGGCTTTTGTGTTGTGTAGTCTGTGTACTCCTGCAGGCTCCTGATGATGGAAAACACCCCCTGTAAAGTTTCAGATTCTCTTTTGTGTTGGCTTGTCTATGGCTGGATGTGGCAACCTGGCTACTCTCACCCTCCAACCCAGCACACAGGGAGAAAATGTCAGGAAAACCTCATGGCTCACGATAAGAGAGAAGAGATCACTTACCAATGACTGCCATGCAGACAAGTATTCCTTCCATGGGTATAGGGAAATATCTGCTCCTCCCCGGTCTCTCCACAGGCACAGAGCTCCTCCTCCTCCTCCCTGGCTTTGCTGTTCACGGAGCCGTTTCTCACACTTTTCCCCTCACACCTTGCTGCTGGGCAGCATTTCCACCTTCCTCAAACATGTTTTCCAACAGCTTCACTGCTGTGGCTGTGCCTGTGTGCGCAGGGGCCCTGGCAGAGCCGGCTGGGTCTGGCTGGTTCCGGTTGTTCCCGCCATGGGGCAGCCCCGGCCTCTTTGGGGGGAAGTGGCTGAAACCGATGTTTGGGAGGCACGGCATGAGCGGCTGTGAAGAAGGCTGCTTCAAACAGCCGGAGTCCTTACCTTGCCACTATTGCCTGATGAAATTAAACCCCAAAGATGGGAACAGGCCCCTGAAGTGATGCCTCCTTTGTATGTCGTTGGCTTTGTGTTAACCATGTGGGAATTAATGCAGGCCCCACCTGTAGGAGGAGGCTAGGTTTTACCGAATGCCATAAAAGGCAACCTGCCAAACTACAGGGAGCACTCCACCATCCAACATCCAAAAATGCTGCTGGATGACACTGGAACCCAGGGTGGTGATCCCCTTTCCCCTCTTCTTTCCTCTCTTCTCTCTCCTTAACCATTCTGCTTCTCTCTAATCCAACACCAGTCCCTGCAATCCCTTCGTCAGCTGTTGCTTGTTACTCATTGCTCAATCAATCTTTGACGTTTTCTAATTGCTGATGTGGTTGCACCCCTTACGTTGTCTACACGTATCCTGAACCAAAGTTAAGATTCGAAGCAAGCCCAAAGGTAGCGTTAGTCCGGACAGGACACAGGGCTCACAGAGGTATCTGTCGTTCAGGTGGGCTCATGGGGCAGGGCACTTCCACAAAAACATTAGAAAAAACTTTTTCCCTGTGAGGGTGACAGAGCCCTGGCACAGGCTGCCCAGGGAGGGTGTGGAGTCTCCTTCTCTGGAGACGTTCAAAACCCACCTGGACGCGTTCCTGTGTGACCTGCTCTGGGTGATCCTGGACTAGACGATCTCTAGAGGTCCCTTCCAACGCCTGACATCCTGTGATTCTGTGAACCACCATGGTTTCACTGCCGGGGCAGGCTTGGCTCCTTCCCAGCATCAAACTCTGGTACAAATCCACGCACTTTGTGCAATGAGGGATTCGGACTCACGGACAAGTTCAAAACTGAGCTAACGTGACAGTGTGAATCGTGGGGCAGCTGGATCCTGTTTCAAGATGGCCAGAGAGCCTTTGGCTGCTTTCATGAAATGTAAATTAACTCAACTGCGCTCTGAGAAAAGCAGTCTAGTTCTTGGCAGGCTGTGGTTTGTCTCAGCTGTTATTGAATCCCTGGCCTTCAGCTAGAATAATTATCATCTCAGGATGATTTTTAACAAAAGGAAGGATATAGGTACTATTACAGGAAATGTAATATATAAAGGACCCTGTCCTGCTTGAAACTGCGGAAGAAATTAGGACCAGATACTTTCCTGTGCTAATAAATACTGTAATTAAATAGGTTTTCTAGTTGGGAATTACAGAATAGAAACTTTAAATTTAATTTGGTTTTATGTATGCTACATGAAAAAAGAACTATGAGTATGTATTAGAGTAGCAAAATGGTTGCAAAGAGGTTTTTTAAAAAAAATCATTGAGGTTTTATAGTGCCATGAGTAATACCATTATAAAGTTCTTCATGAAATCTAAGTACTTTTGAAAGAAGGGAGAACGTAAGCACATATTAATATTGATGTTTTACTCAAATCTATTTTTGTTACTAAGTCATAAGAAATGAATTGCTGTTAAACACGGAGGTTATAAACACTAGTGAACAAGTAGGTTATTAATTGTATTTATTGGGGTGGAGAGATATTATGGGCAATAAAGAACAAACGTTTTCATCCATAAAGATTGCATTGAGTTGCCTCCAAAATGATTTAGGTAATTGATCTAAAAAAGGGTTGATTCATGATTAGCAAAAAGACAAATAAATCTCAATTTAAAGCTCTTGGAACATGATCGCTCAATAAACGGCACCAAGAAAAACAACTAAAACAGCTGTTCAAAAGTTTGAGACTTTCCTACGTGATGAAAGCACAGTAATACTGAAATGCTTTTACTTTCCTTTTTTTAATTTGAACTGAGCACTGTCAGTTCTCTGATCAGCTCCTTTAGGCCTGGATCAGGTTGAAGCATCTGTGGAATGGATCAAAGTCTCCGCCAGGTTTGCAGATTTCCTAGCTGCAAAAAAAATATTATGTCGTGGAACTGTAATAGGATATAAATGACCTAGAAATAAGTTCTTGCTGGTGTGGCTGGGACTTGGTTCTGGCACCTTCCCTGTGCCTTCAGCCACTCTCTATGTCCTTACTGAACAATGAGAGTGAAGGCTCCTCTTGTCCTGCCTTTGGTTCTCTGCTCTCCTTTTCTGTGGCGGCTACTTACAAACCAGGGAAATGAAATGTGCAAAATGGAATCTTATTCACAGCAGCTATTGAAACAGGATTGCTCACTCCGGAATGGAATCAAGGAGAAAATGGCCCCAAAGCATTGTAGACTATAGGATACATTTCTCTGGGGCAGCTGGAAAACAACAATAGCAGCAGGTGAGAGAGACATTGAAGAAGTAGCAGACTGAGACATGTCCTTAAATGCATTTTTCAGTGTCCTTAATGAGGATCTGTGCAGCTAGAGAATAGCGCGTCTCCTTTAATTTCTCCTGAGGCTAACACTCCTTTTCTGCTGCTGCTGCTGCTGTTTCTATTGATCTAATTTTGCATTCACTCTTGTGACATCAGGAAGAACAGGGTTTCCTTTGGATGCTTTAAAAAACACATTTTTAAGTTTCAGCCTGAAATTTGAACTGGTTAAGTTACACAAATCTGTAGTCAGTCTCTATCTTGATATGCATAAACCTGTTTTCTTTTGTATAAGCCACATATAAACACTTCTAGAAAGGAACAGAAAAATGTCAGAGCTGTAAAAATATTTACAATTATTGCATGGAAATGGTTGTTTGTGTTCTGAGCATCTTGCTGCCAGAGAATGAAGATGAAATCTTGTAGGACTTAGCTTGTCCACTGCCTGATGGTAGAGCAATTGCCCTATTTTTAAAATTACAAAAATGTCAATTTTTTACTCTTATAGATGTTGTAAGGTTTCAGTGATACATTGTAAAATGTGTTGCGCTCTTCCACACAATGAATGTTTGTGTGGAAAAATAAAAATAATTCTACTAGTTTACCTTTTACCTGCCATATCTAGTGACCTGCCTTGTCTCCAGGTTCTAAATGCTGGTTGTGACTAAGACTGTGTTTTAAATTTCAGACCAAAACCATGAGGAGTGACAAAGTTTGGGAGTCTGAGGCAATCTTCCCTGAAACATGGGGGCTTGTGATTACTCTGTATCTCAAGCGTCCAGTGCTGCTATTTCAAGCACGTAGCAGTTTCAAGATCAAAACTGGTTACTTGGCCTTCCCATTGTGTTGTCACCAACCAGAAATCTATACATATGTTTATGAGGGGCACTTGCTGGTACCAACACTAAATACATGATCAGAATTCCCTTGTTAGATACTTTATTACATCTAGAATGCCTGCATTATGAGATTCAGAAAATGCTCTTAAACTTGCAGTTATCTTGGCTATTCAAGAGCTGGTCAGAGGTAAGGATGAATGTATCCTACAATGACTTTACAAGACAATAGGTAAGTGCTGTATTACATAGAATACCCTAAAGCAAGCTACCTGCATGAACCCTTGTGTGAGACTGCATGAGTACTGTTTGCCAAGTTCTACACTCTCTTGTATCTTTTAAACTAATTTTTGTCAATGAAGGTTGTTAAATTCATTAATTCATTAAACCTTAATCTATGTGATTCTGTTGAAGATTCTTGATCTTCAAATTTTTAGCTTACTTGCAGCCCAAAGAAAAATGGTAGGGCATATACTGTACTATATAGAGATACTATATTAGTAGGTTTAGTGTGTATTTCATACACATGCTTCATTTAATTATGTTCCTTAAGAGATGTGTTCCTTGCATAAATTCAACAGTTTCACCAGGATGAGTTGGGCTATTGATCTTGCCGCCTGTGATTATTTTTTCTCCTGAAAAGAAACAGTGCCACCTACAGACTAGATTCTTAATTTTTAAAAAGAGCAAGATACTCTTTCATTCTGAAAAATTACAGAATGATGCTGGGATTGAAAATAATCTAGTATTACATTTTTCATAAATTGTATATAAAATAGCCCTTGTCATAACTGGTGACACTTGGTGACAGCATTTTTTTAAATTTAAAAATATGTCATTTTTGACAGTATGAATTCTTAGTTCATTAAAACTAATGATAGAGAAAAGCAATCAATATTTAATACTGGTTAATTTTCATTTGAAATTACATGAAAGTAAAGGATGTACAGCTGTAATTACTTCACAAGACAACTGAAAAGAGCTATGTCATTTTCTTGACTATATTTAAAAAGCACTTTATTGAAAGTTCTACCAAAAGGAAGGTAATAGCATTTTACATTTCTTTATCCTATAGCTAGGGGATAACTTTTCCCGTTCACCAGTAATTCTGATAATGTTAACAAGCTCTATGGAAGACTGTCATATAATCCAATACTCTGTTCCGATAACCTTTAGACACTGTCGGAAATGTGTTGTAGGTTGACGAGTATTCTATTGTAGTGTATTAACAGAATGGGGGAAAAAAAATATAGTCTTGCTTTACTAATTAAATACAACTGGGAACTATGTTACGTGCTGTTGAGTTCATGTGACAGTAACTTAGGTATCAAAGTATCTACGGTATTAACGTACTCCAGGGGCATGTTGGCAACTCCCAGTCAAGTTAGCTGAAAATAAGGACTCAGGCATTTCGATTCCCTTTGCAACCTGCATGTTTTAATCAAGCCAATGCAACAACTACTTAAAATACATCTAGACAGCACAGCAGCAGGTAGTCTTACTGGTGAATTATTCAGTCCCGGGCCTTTCTCTGCACCTCCAGCCCAAGGCACCTCCAAAAGCCTTTTGGAGATTTTTACCTGGGTCTACATCCAAGAGGATGGTGCCTGTCCTGATGTAGAGTCTAGTCTTCTGACCTGCATGTGATCAAGGAAAAAGAAGTTTTTATCTCTCTAAATAGCCTGCCAAAGACTGAAAAAACAAGTAAGTTGGGTTGTTTGTGGTTTTTTTCATTATTTGTAATAATTGAAGAGAAAATTTCAAGGGAATTAGCATATGCTAAACAATCAGGACATTACATTTGGGAATAACCATTTAGATGATATTTTCATGCTGAGATTTATCTACATGATGGTATAAATAATGCAGAATAAGTATAGTTGATACAAGTGAGATTGCTCAAGTGTGTAAAATTAAGTGTTCACACTATGTAACTGAAAGGAGACGAGAATTTGATTCTTAAGTAAACTTCACCAAATGAATTCTGGAAAAATGTGAAGTTGATTTACTGGGTTAGATGTTAATTTCATCAAATAATTGATTTATTACACAAAACACTACAAAACATTTAATTTTGCATTTAGAAAGGGATTTAAAGCCAGGAATTCAAGCTGAACAAAGGTTTTTCACAGTAGCACGTGAGAGAGGGATTATTTTCATTACTAGAGGGACCAGAGGACATTGGCTGAGAAAAAGATATTGAAAAAGATTCCAAAAGGACATATGTCATTCTCATACTCATTATACCAGTCTAGAGCAGCATTAGAGTAGGGTTGGTATGGTAACAGTTGAATTTTATGGTCTTACAAATCTTTTCCAACCAAGACAATTCTATAGGCTGCTATAGCACCATAACATAGAGATGGAAAGTACAGTCATGGCAACAATTGATGCATTAAGACACGTCTCTGCTGTGGGCAGAGGCACAGACTTCTCCCTTTCTAATGCCAAACAGATTCCTTTATGGTCTTCTAACTTCTCCCTTCTTACCCTGCATTGTTCTAGCCTGTTGATCTTCACCTGGAAACCCCCATGTGAATTGACTACAGGTGATACCAGCAGTACACGCCGTTTGGGTCATCAGAATACAAAAACAAATGCGCGGGTCACTGAAGGTGAATGCACACAGTCATCTCTACAGGGACACTCTTAAAAGTAGTGCAGTCAGGAAGAAAACTTTTTGGTAACTAAGTTTTATACTTGGTCATCTGGGTCTTGCAACAGGAATGAAAAAAATGAAAGCACCTGCTCCTCCAAAACTATGCATTAGAATGAATAGAGCGGCTGATATCTGTGTAAACCTGAAAAACAGGTGACAGAAAAACACTTGCCCTAGAGTTTCCTCCTGCTGCTCTGTTGAGTTCTGTGTTTTCTCTCCAGAGAGCAATTCATGACCTCGTCTCATACCTATCCATTACAAATATATACACTCCTAGGAGAGCTAAAGTGCTCAAAGCCACAATTATCTTTCTGGGAGGTTCTGACAGTGGAAGACAGGAGGGTCATCACCTCAGTCCTCCGGACCAAAATGAAAAAGTGGAAAAAAACCCAACATACTTTTATTGCTAGAGTTAAAAAATTGTTCTATGTGGCAGCAGCTTGAACTGTTTGTATTGATTATGTCTGCATGCTAAATCCATGTTTTAAATGTTTATATGCTATATTCCTGTTTTCTAGTAATGCCTGAGCTCCATAGTGGGAATTTCATGACCTACGAGGTGGCAGGTGAAGAGGGGATGATGAAGGGCTTAATTACTCCCCCCAGTCACCATCAAACTATGAATTAGAAGCAGCTGCTGTGAAAACTCAATGCCCAGAGGGGAGGCAAGGGCAGAAGTTGCTTTGGAGGATTTGGGTTTGCTGTAGGATAAATCTATGAGGAAAGACTGCTGAGAGTGAGGTAAGCATTGAAATGTCTGGCTCTCACAGAATAACTTTGTTAATTTAAGATGGGGATGTTATAAGTGAGTGATAATACTAAGAAGTTACTGTGAGAGAGTAACTGCTTGATGATTCATAGCCTTTGTACCGACATGGCTTCCTCTATTTTCTTCCCTATTATCAACTTTTA
>NW_009717604.1:58250-146778 GCF_000703405.1 Apaloderma vittatum | reverse complement strand
TTAATTCTTAAATCTCCCTACATTTATATTATGATAGGAATGAGAACAGGGAAAGGTGTGATGAAATAAGTAGCTTTCTGCAAAGATCAAACGTTTATGTTATAATGAATTATTTGAGTAACCACATATCTGATTAAAACAATGAAAAGTGCCTTTTTGATAAAGAAATAGCATGGCATCTGAAAGCTGATGTCTGTTCCTCTGTAAGGGAACCAGAAGAATCCTCTGTTTCTGGTGACTTATGTCTGCATCCCCAATAGTGCTTTATCAATGATTTCAAGTTCTGCGAGAAGTTTCTACCCTAATCTCTGCAGTATACTATATGTATTTTATTTGATTTAAAATATCAAATATCTTAGTCACCTGAGCCTTAAAGCAGAGCAGGTGTGTTTGATGGTGAGCTGGCAATTGTATCAAATTTATTTCCGTCTTTTCAAATTCACAGAGCTGAGGTGCTATACTTGATCAGAAATGGCTATTAATAAACATTAGCTGGGTTGATGTTTATCAATAGTGTCACCAAGCAATTAAAATTTAATTGAGCATTAAATAAAGTCCACTTACTGTAAAATATTACCATCTGAGTTTGAAAACAACCTTTTCGATAATTTTTTCAGAAAGCATTAATTGGCTTGTGGTTTCTGGTTTAAAAGCACGAGAAACGGTGTCTTCTGTAGAAGCTTAGTGAATGTGTTGGCAGCTAAGACCATTTTATCAGAGAGGATGAGCTTAGTTTAGGCACTTGGGGACCCATTTCCTGTTTTCCAGCTTAGATGTAGTTTTAAGATTTATCCCCTCTTTTGAACACCTCAGCATTTGATGTGGAAAATGTAGCTGGTGGGCCTTAGCATTACAGTTCAGAACTTATATACTCAAATCCTTGTTTCAGTTTTCCTGAAAAAAAAACCAAAAAACACCTGCAATTTAGATTTTTCATACAAATTATCTAATACACAAATTTGCCTTCTAAGCTGGAGAGGAAACTCGTGGGTTTTGACTGGTGCAAAGTACACCACACTGCAGCAAACGTAAAGCCTTCCCCTCTCTGGCAAGTCAGTTATCAGACCACGTCAGTTGGCTTTACCCTACATGAAGTGTAGAAGCAGTCAGCTACACGGTGACACCACTGTGATTTCCTTTCTTCTCTCCACCTTCCATTTTTTAAAAAAGACTGGTGAAACACCCAGTGGCTAGGCATCTACTGGAGGAGAGGGTTAGCACATACTGAATGGAGGGGAAAAGGCTCTTTGTTCTTGGAAAAGTGAGGAGTTTAGATGGAAGCTCTAAGGTAGACATAAGCAGAAAAACTGCTGTGTAGGACATCTGATGGCCAAGCTTTCAAGGAGCATTTCTTTTGTAAAGCGTCTCTTGGAATATGCAGTCAGATTGGCTTCCTAGGAAGCCACTAACGGGTCTTTTCTCTTCTGATTCCCGTTTCCAATACATTACCTTCCCGCACAATAAATGTTTACTGAGTTGACTAGTAGGATAGCAAAACTAAAATTGTCATGGTATTGATTAAACCATCCTCATTTTCTCCACTGTTCAAGGAAATAGCGTGCTCTTACTGCTACTGACTTTATTCTGCATGCAGATAATACTCCAAAGCCAGGTTTGCATTGCACACTAATTGACTTTTCTTCTGTACTAGATGTTACGGCATGTATACAGAGCTTTCCAAATAGCAAACCTTTCCTGTAGTGTATTTCAGAGGAGAGACTGCCATACTCTTGTAGACATTTATTGACTACATTGGGTCTCAGAATCACTAAGTTTTTGGGTTGAAGGAAGGCAATAATAGGTTCTGGCATATTCCTCTCAGTTACTGCTTTTAGGTTATGTGTGACTATTTTAAATTTTCAGTTGCAAATTTTGTTAGTACTCTTGCTATTCTCTACTGTAGAAACACCTCAAATAAATTGGGTGCGTTGCCTTGATTGCAGCAATATTCTGGTGATGCTGGTTGGAGCATCTTGCACCAGTATGGGCTGTTTGAGATGTTGGAGGGGATTATTGTCCAGCTGCCAAGCCATTCTGTTCACTTTTTAATTACTTTTCTAGAAGAGAAATAACATGTCTTTCCTTTTTCCCAGAGTATGTTTAATATTTGTTTTATGATAGCTCAATAAACTGGGTATTCTCTCTGCATATAAAGATTACTAATATTGTTTGATATGTATTACTATCCTAATTGCATTCCTTCATCTCCTAAATATTTAGTTTTCTGAAACTTGTTGGAAGAAAGGTCCCTGCTCCATTGAATCAGGTGTCATTATTTTTATTCTGGGAACATTGTAGGCCAGGGCAGAGTCCTCGGGGCAAGGGAACAGTAATGCACTTCAGTTGTTAGAGCCCTAGAAAATATGCAGCTGGAGCAACCGAGGGGCAGAACATGATGTGTGGGTGCAATGGGACCTTTAAGAGGACCTGGGCAGATCCTTTTTTTAAATCGGCTCCCAAAGTCATCAGAAAAGTTTTTAAATTAAAGAAAGCAAACAAGGCATAACAGCTTTCATATCAGAGTATAAAATAGCATAATTAGTTTTTTGGCATCTAGAAGTCAATAGGTAAGAGAAAATATAAGTAAAACTGTTTTGAACCCTGATTTATCCTGGTCCTTGAAAAGACCCTTGCCCTCAGCTTAAATTCTTTCAGTTCAATGGGGAGATCCCTGTGAGCCCAAGGAAGAGGCCGTTTTTTTTCTTACCTTTTGCGCATCCCTCCCTTCAAGTCTTTCACCTCAAGCTGTAGGCAACCCCACCTTCTTGCTCTGACTTTCCTCGCCCAGAACAGACGCAGAGTTGGACAAAAGACCCCAAACATGCTGTTGATTGCGCTGAGGCTCATTATCACGGGTGATGGGGAAGCACAGTGTCTCTTTTTTCCCCTCTTCTGTCTCCCACCCATGAATTCAACATAAGCCTCCTTAACTCTTACATAGCATCACAATCTCCCTTATTTTGGAGAGAATTAAATTTGCCAGGTGTTGACAGGCCCCCAAAGGTTTCTGCCCTCTTAGTTCGACCTTTGCAACTGTCTGCATTAAATTTCTTTTGCAATAGTTTCTGCACAGACAAACTCGCATGTTCCCCTTCCAAAGTCTGCAGATACTTTACTTTTCTCTTTATTGTCCCCGATTAATCTACAAATGTAGTTGTTAATAAATTTTAGAAATTAATAGATTCTAATTTTTTGTTTCTTCTTCTTTAAAGTTTATTTGTCAATAAACCATTGAGCTGTATCGTACTGTTTATTCTATCAGTTTACTCTCAATAGAGGCCACTTACAGCAATGCTGATTTCTAAGGCTGAAACTGCAGCCAGATACAGATAATGGCAATTGTGGTGTTTGCTCAAATATCCTTGAGATTTCATCTTAATTGTGGAACTGGGGAAGTGCTATTCTGTCATTCTAACACTGGTGGTGAGCTAAGAGCTTTCTTTTTTCTTTTTTTCTTTTTTTGTAGGAGGGATTTAGAACAGTTTCTAAAGAATATTGCCAATTTGAAGAATTCCATGAAAATTAATTGAAGGTCACAAAGATAACTTAAATCAATACTGGCTTATTATCAGAAGCAGATGCAGCTTCATTTTGAATGGCTTTTTTTAGACTAATGGCTGGGAGCATGTTTGATGGGAATACAACTGGGTCTGTTCAGCTTCCTTACCATAGGAAACGAGTATGTTCTCTGATTTTGTCACATAATGCTATGGTGCAAAGATAAGGTCTGTTATAAATATACATGTCAACATAGTGCTGCTAATTCCAAGTGCTAAGCTGATGAAGTTAATAATACACTGGAAATAGAAAATAAAACACTTTATTTGATTCTACTTCTACCTTTTTACTACCATTGGTTAAAACAAAGGAAAATATTTGAGATCTAGTTTGTTAATTCTTATAACAGGATTTGGGTTGGATGATTATGTGGGTTTTTTTTAGCAACACAAAGATAAGCTTTTGATTAGTTGTCAGGGTAACACTTCACTAGTTACCTCTGAGGAATGAGCAAGGACACTTAAGCAGTGAGAGTCTTCTCCAAGTAGTTGGTTAGTGATCTGTTGTTCAAAAAATACATGCTTTTTTTTTTTGAATAAACACAATTGCACTTAATATCAATTTCTCTTTTTCCCCCTGTGATGCCCATGCAGCCTTAAATCATCTAACCAAGCTTCTGATAAAAGAAATAATAATCAAAATGAATGGTTAGTTTGGGTAGTGGATTCCGAGTTTTTAAAATGAACTATGTGTTGTAATGACTTTTATATCATGTATTGATATAAAATTAATCAAGTTTATATCTCCTGTCAGTACTCAGCTATAATAAATGACAGGCTGTTGTGGTGCCAAACCATCCACGAAATTATTTGCTATAGGCTTTGTCAGAAATCTGCTGACATTCAATGTGTTCTTGACTGTGGCTCAGATACAATATTCCAGCTTTGTGTCATATATGCATGAGTTCTTCTTTCAGGCTGTTTTGGCTTTCTGCAGCTGTTAAAAGGTCAGAGGTAATCAGATAAGCCAGTAGGATGCTATCTGTCATTATAATTGACTTGAGCCATCATACATAGGAAATCATGCTGAATATCAATACTGACATTTAAAGTGATGGTGCAGGGGTTGTATTATTACAAATGTGTCCCATATTTAGCTAACTGTGTAGCAACAAGAGCTGCAAGGTATTAAATTTTTATGTCTGCTTATCTTGTGAGAGTCATCTCAACTATCCAGAAGTTATGTTCCCAGAACGATGTGATTGGGTTCTTCCGGTTCTGAAACATCACTCTGCACAATTTATTTTATTTTCACGTACGTAATGGAAGTATTAGTAAAATGTAACTTGTGCAGCTGGTGTTCTGAATATTTTTGCCAATCATAAAATAAAGCAGTCAAAACTTATTTTCCCTAACACTGTTAAATGTTTGTCATATGTCTAATTGGGTTGACACCTGGTATTCATGTCTCTCGTTCTCTGGTGAGCACCTTGTCACTTAAAAATAAGTTTCAAGCAATAAGTCAAAGTTCTGATAAAGATTCTGTATGTTCTACTCCAGAGCAGATTGAGTGCATACAAAATGTCATGTATACCTGTGTTTTAGCTGCAGTGGCATTACCATTTTTTAATCTTCTTATGTAATCTTTAGTACAGACAAGCTAGGGGAAGACGCCACTTGAGATCCTGTGGATAACTCTATCTGAAATTGAAGTCTTAGCAAACCTGTTAATTTTATTTTTTCAAGATTTTTGCTAACTAACAATTTCAAAAACCTCTCCCAAGAAGCTAACTTCCTCTATTAATTTATTTTTTAAGAGGAAAATTAGAACTCTTTCATACATCTAACACACCTAGGAATATTTATTCCATAATTCTTAGTTCTTCTAACTCTAAATGATGCAAAATGAGTTGTTTATTCTTTCTTCCTAAATTTCTTTTTTATAGTGATAAAAAAAAAATTAAGTCTTTTGGTGATAGCTTAAGTAGTTGCAGTTTGCAGCCAGTTACGTTAACTACAATAATACACTATTAGAAGGGAAGCATCATTTTTTTTTTTTTTGCACAAGAGAAAAAGTATTTTGTTTGAAAACCTGCATTACCTGTTAGTAAAATCTAATTCTGCGAAGATATAAGAGGCTCATCACCCTCTTGGATCATGCAGAAGACCTTTCTAAGGCTGAGCTGACATATTAATGGTATTAACATTAAGCAAGTTCTTCTTTTCTGGTATAGGTTTGTACTTTTAATGTTTCATTTTCCCTGAGTGTAATAGCCAATATCTTCTTTGACAGCTCGGGGATTGAACTAGACAAATTAGGAGTTAAAAACATGGCTTGAACTTGTCAGGTCTCATTCCTGGGGATAAGAACATATCTCTCTCTCCTATGAAGAGAGAACATGGATGGGGAGAAATTGGACCTATTTGCTGTTAGATTACATGAAAAAATGTGGAACCAGCTGCTGTCTGATAAGGAAACAGTGCCTTAGCTGCTAGGATAAATGAAATAAATAAAAATCTAAAGACACTCATAGTTGTGCTGAAAGGATAATACGTCAACACTTTGGGAAGAAAACCCAAGTTATTTACTGATGTAAGTTAAAATATCATCACCACTTCCTAGATGAGGCCACTATACCATATTATTATTTTGTTGCTTGAAAGTTACAGAAATATTTAATTTATGAAATGGTGTTTTCACATGTGTTAAATAAAATCTAGAAATCTCTTTTAAAAGGTCTTGAAGATGTAGGTTTTTATTTTTAATAAAATCAGTTCAGCCATTGTGAACTTCATCTAGAATCAAAGAAAAGACACACTTCAGTTTTCAAAAAAATGAAATGAAACACTTACATATATGAAGCTTTAATATTTGTTTTAAAATTACCTCATCTGAAGCAAATATGTTAGAAACATCTGACTCACTGACTTAGATATGTTGTGTTAAATCAGATAGGCACTACTGGTACAGTAACAAGTATATTATGTGTTAAGATGTTCAATTCATTCTATCATTTTTACTACCAGGAGTAGTAACCTGTCAAATTAGGTAAGATAGGAGTGGTGCTAGATGAGAGTGAGGTAGAGCCTAAAAATATTTGCAAGAATCACTTCAGAAAAATCACTGAATTTTCTTTTAGTGTTTCAGCTGCCCCGTATATTTTCATGCCATTGAACACTGTTGATGAATTAAAAGTTTTCAGGATCAGATTCCAAGATTTTAATACAAAAGTTGTCTTTGACTGTGCTGTATGAGTTCACTAGGCAAACATGTCAATATGAAGTTTATTTGATACCTCTACTCCATTTAAACAATTTGGCCAATGGAGATGTGAAGTAGTCCTCATAGTCTTGACACTTAGTGAAATACACTTCTAAAATACGCTGTTCTAACTAAAGGACAAGAAATTGCTGGCAGAAGTATTGCTGATGCCACAGTGTCACTGCACTGTGTCCAATCTGATTTTCATAAAATTTCAGTTATTAGATAGTGAGTGGCTGGACGGTTAATCCTGCATCACTGAAGCACACTTCCCAGGTGCGTTATTTGCTGTGCCAGCACTCCTAAGTCTTAGATTTGTCTTCTGTCCTTCAGCCTTTCTTCAAGAAAAAGCAAAATCTTTCCATCTCCTTTGCTCATTTGGTGTGGACACAGCTCTATATTAAATAAAAATAATCACACATATTTCATTATTTGATATTTCACTGTTTTAGTAATAAAAAATACAAGTTGAAACAATTGCTAACGTGCGCTGAATTGCATAACTTAGAATTACTGCAGTGATCATGGCCATGTGTTCAGTTTGATTGCAAGATAATACATAGAACTAGGAGCAGGGAAGTGCTTGAGAGCCAAACCGTCAGATATTTTGAGGATTTAATTTGTTATTCGGATGACTAAATGCTGCTCTTATTTCCATATAGAAATGTTGATTTGTCTGTAAGCAAAACAGACACATGTCTTTTCAGAATGCATCAACTTTTGTGACTTATTCCTTGTAAGTAAATTGCATATTGGATTTTCATGGTTCGCTATTGTAATCAATTCTTAAACCTGAATTATATGCACGACTTGCAAGCAATTTTAACACTCTGGACATAAACTTCTACTGCTCTTGCTTTTAAGTTCTGCTCGCTCATAAAATGTCAAAACATAACATTTATTTTTAAAAAAATCTTAGTTATTGTTCCATGAAGCTGATTATATATAAATGTTCCAGCAAAGCAGTTAAGAGTTCTCCCATGAAACATGAATCTAAGCTGAAACAAAATTTCAAATTATCATTACCAGCAGTGAAAATATGCACTCTTTAAGAAGTCATTAAAGCAGCATGTCTGAAAATCCAATCTAAGTATTATTCATTTATTTGGTCTGGAACAATGACATAGTGTTTTCAGTACTGGAAATGTGCTTGACTCTGTGAGGTGCATGAGAAGAGCAGGAAACTAGTAAAACTTAAATACTTAATATCAATAACTAAAAACTTAAATAAGGAGCTGCTCATTTCTTCTATCTTATCATTCAAACTTTCTTTCATCATTATGAAGATGTATTGACTCTCTCTGTATAATTTTATTTGTACGTCCTGCAGTACAAAGTTCATCAGTGTAAGATTGGCTTTTTTTTTTTTCTCAGTGCCCTATATCTTCCCTAACTGGTTTTGCATTCTGTTCCTGGAAAGTTATCCACGTTACAAGTCATAATGAATTTCACTGTGTGTCACTAACAAAAAAAAGTGGTCCCTAAAATTTAAGTTCTCAAATAACACAACACCACTCTTCCTAAGTATCTCCTTCTCATTTTTGCGAGGCCTCTACCCTAATTCCTTCAGACTGGAAAAAAAGACTCTCAGTATGAATTAAATACCTCAGTAATTAATTCCTAGGTAAAGTAGGGTTCAACCCGCAGTATTGAGCTGACACTCTAAGAGCATCAGCTATTTTCTCTGTATGTTATTTCATTTCATTCTGTGAAAATGAGAATTGTCTGTATTCAAAGAACACGAAGAATGATTCTGTGTAGCTCTTCTTTATGTCTCATTATACTGAGGAAAATACATCTGGGGCTGGCTGCTGAGCTAACCTAAGTCAGCTGGGCTAAGTGCAGTCAGATGGGAGCATGCACTGGTTGTCACCTAGCTGTCTCCTGAGACATGTTTCTTACAGATTTACAACGAAGAGTGAGATAGTTTACTAGGCACAGGGCTAAACTCATTCCAGCTTTCTTCTGAACGCTTTCTTCTTCCATCTGGAAGAGATTAATTTGGAGATTTGTATGGAACTTTGGTTCTGAACAGACTGCTAACAGCTCCTCTTGAACAACTGGTCTTCTGCTCATCTGCTGACACAGGGGTTAGGCTAATGCAGCTGAAGTCTGTTGAAATTGCAAGTATCCGTTCAAGGTTCCTTTGGTGGCCTTCTAACATCAAACGGTTTGACCGTATTGAAGAATCGGTTTGGAAGTGTTAGTTAATATGAACTGGAGATGAATGTAACAAAATATCAAGTGACCTATGATCTCTATATAATCAGGCTGTAATTGGATACTGAAAATCATAAAGGGCCACAGATCACTGCCTTGAAAAACAGCGTAACACACAGCAGTATCTGTGTCAGTCAGTGTCATTCTGTCTTATATATACTTTTATAGATAGTTATATTTGGAAATGCCATCAGTAATACTTGAACCTCAGTGAGCTGAGTCTCACAGGCTCAGTGCATGTTCCAGCATGGCAATGGCTTCCAAGTATAGTGGAGGGCAGTTTGAGTATTAATTTATAGACTTTTTAGAAACAACTATATTTTCCATTATGTGTGTCTGGAGAGAGAAGATAGGAGATACTCTCTCAATAAGCTTTGGCCTGGGTCAGCTGAAGCTGTTTGCAGTAATGTGGAAACATCAGTACTGTAGGGGACTGATTAGTCTGAATTTGGACAATGATGTCCTTCTTTTGAATTGCTGAATAGAATTGGTGGAACCACGTGTTTGATAAGGAGTTTCATTTATTTTTCTCTTTTCCATTTTTTAAGTTGTTTTTGTATTTTATTTGATGTTTCTTTCCTAAATATTAGCCCTGAAAAAAACTGATAAATAAAATGTCCTACCAGTTGGTGAATCAACATGCTGATAGGCAGTAAGAGCCAGAGCCAATCTGTGAAAGCAAGACACACCAGTAAAATACGCTGATCAATTCATAATAAATATTCAGCCAGAGACGTAACAACAGAGATTCATGCAGAAAAATATGTGCTTGTGCTTTGTAGCATCATCTTTCCATCTGGAAAACCTAACTGCTGATAGATATACCGAAAATAAAACTACACCCCAAACTCCTCACAGCAAGAGTTTTCGCTTATATACATAGTTAAAACTGATTTTTATATTACCTTGGCCCCTATTAATTTCTGAGGCAGAAGGAGTTGCAGTTTGAAGAGGATACAGAAGTGTTATGATTTGGAGGGGGTGGAGACAGAGTGCAGCTTGGATTGTGCAGACTTTTGCCTCCACAGGGACGAAACCTGCTCGAGTTGAACCAGACAGGAATGGGTAACTGGGCATGAGGAAGCGGTGTGTGTTTGGTCGGGTGATGCTGATATAATCCCCTTCTGCACTACTTAGCTACCGACACTGAAATGCCTTAGTCATCCTGTATCAATAGGTTGGTTTAGATCTAGTAGACTGACTTTTTAAAATGTTAAATATGTTTTATAGAAGAGTGGGAAAGATTACAGGAGCATTGAGCTTTGAAGTTCTGTAATGTATAATTACATTGCTGCTTAAAAATGCCTTTTAATTTAATTTGGACTGTGAGGATACTATCAGCCAAAGCCTGAGAATTGAAGGAACGGTGGGGGTTCTGGGGGGGCATTTAGACTACGTGGTGGTTTCTTGAATCAACTCTTTGCCTCTACTAAATTAATTGAATGCATAGGCTGGAGAAGTCATTCTTAGTAACAGAAAAGTTACTGTTTGGAGCGTTATATAAATTTTTTTTTTTGTCATTAAGGGCTTTAAAAGATCAGCACAAACCTTGTATTTATCACCCTTTTGCAGAAATTCTTCTGTCTCTACAGGAAGGATGCAAATGTTGGCTGGCTGCACCAAAAAAGATTCTTATCTTAAAAAATCTTACCACAAGCAGGGCTCTGTGGAGCTTTCTGTTGGGGATTTCTGGATTTTTTAATAAATACATGTTTGTCAGATGGCCTTGGAGTTGCCTAAGTTCTTCCCAAACACTTAGATCCACCTCAGCTGCCAGAGAAAACAAAGTACATGTACTTCTTTTGTCACTGTCATATCAGGTTCATACGTGATCCCATGTGTAGAAGCTTGTAATTAACTAAAATGCAATTAAGAAATACAACAATAGTTTACACTTTGTTGCTACTGTAAGTAGTCAAATAATCAATCATGTCTAAGTGCCTATTACTTAAAATGGTTAATAAATATTATCTAAGTTTCTTTTACATTAGTGTGTGTATGAAGTCCACATTTGCCAAGAAATTGTGAATTTGTATCTTGATTCAGGGATAGTTAAATATGTGAAGGAAGAAGTAGTTCTAGTTCTACAGATCAGTCACGTACTAAAAACAAATATGTAGTTTGAGGTCTAAGATTAATCAGTCTAATCTTATATAACTACTTTTTGTTGCAATTTTTTAATTGTTCCTCTCATGAGGGTTTTGGTTGTTTTTTGTGTTTGGGTTTTTTTTCATTCTCGCATTTTATCATGAATTACAGACTCTTCTCAGGAATTCATCATAAATCCAGCCTATAATTAAAAAAATAGTTATTTTAATTATTTTCTGTCAGGTTTAAATCTGGGGATGGTAGTTTGACTGTTCTTAGAAATGTGAAATTCTCAAAATTCTCTTTCTAGTTTGCCTAAAGGAGTATATATAAACCCATATCTTGCAGTGTCGTTGGTGGTGGTACTGTCAAGACGGGCAGCTGTCCCTTGTCTCCTGGAGCAGGGGAAAGAGAGTCGCTATCAGGCTGTACCTCAGCCATCTGGTCACTACACTCTCTAGAGAATATTAGCATGATTTTTTTTACTTTGGCAAGATGCAAGTTTTATTTATTTACAGCTAACAAGTCATGTGTGAGTACTCTGTGTAGAGTCTACTTTGAATTACTGTAACTTACTAAAGCCACATATCCATATATAACAATAAAAGTTGCTGGGTGCAATCTCAGTTCCTTTAGTCTTCTGAGCCACAGAAGCCACTTCTGAGTCAGGATTCTGAAATAATGAGGCTGCTGGTGGAGTTTTGCAGTGCGCTCTTGATGTGTATTGCCACCAGAATGCCCATTCACCGCTTGTATTTGATGCATAAATGTTTGCTATGCAGAAAACATTTTCAGTATTCACTAAAAGCACTTGCAGGTGTAAAGATGTTGTTCTATAGCTATAATAAATAGCATGTATAAGTTTGGTAAAAGGCTTTAAAGTACTTAAAACCCAAACCATTTTTCCCCTGACTACTTTACCCTTTTAGTTGATACAGAATTTGCATCAGAGCTTTTGCAAACTCTCCTTATTAGTGATTTGCATACTAAATTTGTCCTTTGTTATTCTGTTACCAATTTAATAAGCAAAGGGAGAAGTTCAATAGTATCCCGCATCTTGCACTTCAAAAATACTCTGGTATACATCTTATCTAATTTAAATTTTATTCAAATAGAATACTAAAAATGATACACTAAGCTTACTTCTTAACCTCACCTTCTTCTAACCTCTCCAAAAGAGCAAAACATATCCTTAGCCTTCAAATTCATGAGACCTTTTCTTTCTCTCCTCTCCCCCTCCCATAAGAAAGTAGGAAGCAGTGAGAAAAATCAATATTAGAACGAAATAACCCTCCATGACCGAAGCCAATATGATGATCCATTAGAACCCCAAACTGGAATATAGTCATTGAACTATTTCTTGAATGGTACAGCTATTTACTATGCTTTTTTTTCAGTGCGTGTCACAGAGGTACAATCCAGTAATAGATAATAATATGCCTAAGGTCACTGCGGCAGACAAGGAGTTCCTAAAAATAGTGTTTCAGCATTGTTTCTTCAGCATATGATGGGGATATGAAGCTACAACAGTTAAAGTGTTCCTACCAGAAACATAGAATTTATTTCATTGCACATTGAGTGCAGAGAGGACCTTGAAAAAAATCTATAACTTGTATCCTGTGCTCAGTGCAGAAGAATGCAGACTGGAACACGTGTAAAATGGAATGGAGCAATCTTATGCAAACTGTCTAGAAACTCTCAGTTTCTTTTCCTGAATACTGCCTAAGGGCAGAACAAATGTTCCTGATGAAATAAGAAAAATAAGTGGCTTGTCCATACACGCAATCTCACTGGAAGTCGAAAGATGTTTCTAATGGGATTGGAGAATGGGAAAGAAATGCTAAAACCAAATGCAGACGTCTCCAGCATAAACAGCTTTCTGTTGGAGTTCACTAAATGGGGCTAAAGCAGCGTATTCAAATTTTAAATGTAGGTTGAGACTAACTGGTAGGCCACAACTGAAAGACAAGTAGTAAGAACAGGTGAATCAAAGGAAATTATGTTGGCTGCTGGGAGAAGGGGATTAATGTACATTTGATGGGATTTTTGAAAACTAGGATGGATGAGTCAGAGAAGATTTCTTTGAAGGAATAATCTTCTTCTAACTGTCCAATAATTTTGTATCTTTATTATTATTCCCTAGAAGTCCCAGGCTATGTGGAAATCAAGAATGTCAAATATCATCAGTTTTCTTTTTGACTGAAATAAAATTCCATTCTGGCTCTTTCAAAAATGTCCTCTCTTCTCCTGGAGGACTGTAGTTGTCGTATAAGCAGCTTTAAATTATTAGGATAATAAATTTTTCCTCAAAGCAAGAGTTTGACTATGTGTTATAATTTTGATGGTGTATTTTGGATGTTATAATGAAGGCAAGTATGACAGTTCATAGATTAGAAAAATTACAATTTGTGGGCGCTCATATTTGAAACTGGCCATACTAATTTTCCCAAACCAAACAAACAAAACTGCCCCATGGCTAAGGATATTTGGAGGGATCATAACAATTAAATGTTTTATTTCCCATCCAGGTGAAGAAATTTGATTATATCTTACGTACAAGGTATGTGGTGAAATTGGTTGATAACTCTTCATACTTCCTCACTTCTTCCATATGGAGATCATTCTCAAGTAACATGATTAGAAGTCGTGCTGATAAATTCCATTTTACTTTCATCATCATCAGCCAGCAGCTGACTGATGCTCGGGAATGGAAGAGTTTTCTTTATAAATAATTTGGGATGATCCCCTCACTTGCCCTCTCTAAGAAAAAATCCACCAGAAAATAGAGAGAAAGAGTTAAAAAAGATTCAGCTGTTGGTTCAAAATACATTCAGAAATCAAACACTGGAGAAGGAAAAAGAGTAATGCATCTGTGTTGCTAAAGTTAAAAGGAAAAAAAGTTTTAATTTTAAAATTAATTAAATAGCTTGAAAGTGGTGGTGATCTAAGGAAAGGCTTAGGAAGAAAGGTAAATAAAAGGTGCTAAATGGTACAGTTGCCTGTTTAAATCGCAGATTGCTTTCAACAATATATGTCTAGAAGGAGTTTCTTATAGTCCTGAAATATTCACATCTGAAATCATCATCTCTGTTAGAACATAATGGTCTCCTAGGTCACTCAGGAGATGGATAGCTTGTAATAAGCTCTAATACAAGGTTTATTGCCTTGGTTTACAGCTCTTCCTTGCATAGTCCTTAGTAAGTCAATGCTGGACTGTAAGTTCTTGAATGCCTACTGGAATCAACCAGTACATTCATCTCCCTAGGGCGTAGTTATCTTGGGTTGTTGTTTCTGACAAGTTTCTGCTAATTCTGAGCAAGTGCTCTCCTCCCTATATCTTACCACAGTGAATGCTACAGCTGGAACACCCAGCAGTCAACCCTATCACACAAGATGACTATTTTAAAACCAAAAAGAGAATTATTAAGTCCTTTTGATAGCCAGTGGCCAGTGGGTAGGGAACTGCTTTTCAGACTCCTTTGATTTGCCAACTTGTAAAGGTTTTGCAGTGGAGAAGAGCAGCTTTGTATAAGGAAAATAAAGCTACTGTCATGAGGACTGGTTCTTAATCACCTTTCATCATTAGAGCAATTTCTCTAGACTCTGCAGGTTGTGTGCACTAGCACTTACCAGCTCTCAAAACCTGAATCTTAAATACCTTATTTCCTACCAACCAGAAGTATGCCTGAAGCATGTGGATGTTCAGTCATCTGAAATCAAACTCAATCTTTCCTGTTGAGGCTATATAGCTAGTGAATCTGAAAAATCTAAAAATAAATCTTTTGCCTAATGACCTGAGCATGCAGGCTTGACTGAGGTTCTGTCTTGGGCCAATCAATGTTTAGAACACACCTCAGAAGCACACCCTGTCGCTGTGACTGTCTTACTCTTCTCTAAATACATTTTCCTTCCCTTTAACCATTAATCATTCTTCTGCCTCATCTAATTTTTACTGCTTCACTTATTTCTTGCAGTAAAGATACAGAAAAGGGTGCAAGCACACACATTCTTCAACTGAGTATCAAGAGTATTAATTCCATGTGATTTATGGTGGAGGGCAGGGAGAAATTCAGCAGGGTACATGGATTGGAAAGGTCCCATGGTAAGGATCCCAGAAAATGCCACCACAGAAGCAGCAGGAGTCATGAAGGAACTGTGCTAATGGTTTTGAATAATGACATCAAGTATTTTTTCACCTTAGACTTCATTTCCCTTTGATTATCACATATATAAAAATAGGAATTGACAATCCTTCTCAGTGGGAACTAGTAAAGGTAGCTTTGCTATCATTTCCAAAGGGAAGAAAAAAAAAAGGCAGAATCTCACTATACAGTCAAGGAACGGGAGCTTGGTTTATCAAAGAGAAAAATGAAGCCATATTCCTAGAGAATTTGTGGAGATACAAGACATTGAAGTCAATTTTTAATTAAATTATCTCTCGATTTTTTTTTTCAATGCACTGATACAGTTTACTTGACTTTCTTTGTGCCTTGCTTATTTAAACATAACTTATATTCTGGAATGTAATGCAATATTGCCATCTAGTGAAAAGATGAAAAATATCTACCCAGACCGATCCTTTGATGTATAAAACGTTGCTGTGGTGCTTACAAATTAACACTTCTAAACACTGGGAGCGTGCAACCTTGATAAACCAATGCTGATAAGAACTTGTAACTTGTGGTTTGGTTCTGTTGTTTATTTGGGTTCTTTGTTGGTTTGGTTTGTTTTTTAAAGGTATTTACTGTGTATATTGCTTCAGATCGTACATAGAAGTGGGAGCTGTGAGATAGTCAGAGTTATTCAAGGTGAAACTATTATGTTTATGTAGCCTCTTATACTGCTGAGATATCTGACGACTTTGTGCCATGGCCTGTGAATATGTTCTTGGTACTGACTGGTACAAGAGGCATGAAAAGCTTGACCAATGCCACCTGATAGCCAGATATGTTAGGCAAACAAACGTTGACGATTTAGAAAAAGCTTTTCCTGTGAAAGCATATTATATTCTCATTGGTGTTATATTCCATATTATATTCCCATATTTTCAAATATTTAATGCGGTTTCAGTGCTGTCACATACTGTGGGATAGCAGATTTATAACAGCCATTGAGTGTTAACCTTTCTTTGCAAAGTACAAGTATTTGGGTTAGAATCAGAACAGCATCTCTGGTTTATATTTTTAAGCTATGCTTTCATTCGTTTCATAATATGTTTTAGTGGAAATTATTTTTGTAATACAATCATAGTGCTACAGTGTTTCATCATCTTTACTTACCTACCTTTAATATACTGTTGTGATGGCAGAGGAGAATCTTAGTTTTCCAAATAGCCATCGGGTGCTCTCCAAATAGCTATCGGTGCTGCTCTTGTGTAGAACCGAGGAAATACATGAATTTTCCCCAAATCCTACTCAGTGGCACTTTGCTGCTTTTTCTTCACTATTTTTCACCCTCCTGTGTTTCGTGCATAAGCGTTTGTATTGTGTTACCGTGCTAAATCTTCCACGTGGTTTCACCATAACTCCATGAGAATGTGTTCATAAAGATTTCCAGACTCGTATTTTAGAAGCATTCTGAATCATAAGAAAATAAAAATGTCTTGCATTTTTTTACCAGGATTTTTTTTTAGTTTTAGTTTGATAAAACCTTGGATCGGCCCACAATAAAAGTGTGCATGTGAGTCACCATAAAAGGTTGTACCTCTATCCGACACAGCCCATGTACACGTTTGGGGTTCTTGATGTTCATTCCCTTGGGATTCTTCTGTTGTGGAAAAGTTGCTTAATCGTTGTGTGTTACCCAAAGTGTTCAGTGAGAATTATGTTTTCTTCCGTGTGTTAGGAAGTGCCTGCAAATGTCAGATGATGTTTATGCAACACTTAGGAAAACTAAAGATCATTTAATTGAGTTTAGAGAGACTATGCACAAGGGAATTGCCAAACCACGTGACTGAGCCTTCAGTGCTGCCCTGAGTTTGTATCCTTGTGCTGCTAGCCAGCGAGAATGGTCAGTTAACTTCTTTGGTTTTGGTGGTGGAATACAGGTCTAAGCTTGCAAGATTTTTTCTTTATTTTTACACCAGTAAAAAAATAATAAAAAGGCAATATGTAGTTCTTAGTTACCCCAGTAGATTACTGTGAAGGAAGACACAGAAATGAGAGAAAGTTCATTCTCGGGGATTTTTTTTATTGTGAATCACTGAAGCTTTGTCTTCTTCATCACCACCTGTAACCACTGTTGCCTTCAGCTGAGAAAAGCCTTTGGTGTGCTCTGTAAATATGTTTGTACTAATGCAGAGGCTGTAATATAAAGTTTCTCCTAAATGTAGCAAGAGAAAGTAGAAGCCAAGTGTAAATCAAAGTACTACGAAGCAATATAATTAATTGTGTGATCACCATAGGGTGAATAATTGACAAGTTTGTGGTATAGTAGTATAATGTTTCCCTTCTTCACTTCACTGGGATTTCAGTCCTTGATAATTAGTTTACTGATCTCTTAGAAAGGATGGTATTGTTAGCTTAAACCTTAGAGGGCTTGCAGGCATGTAAATTATTTATTATTTGTTTATAGATCCGTCTCACAAGTACAAGGTTTTGACCTAAATAGACATTAAAAATTGCAGTGATATAGAATGATTATTTTTTTCCTGAGTGAAAAAAAGGAGTCTGATATACATTAAGCATGAAAAGCTGTGTATTCATACAAGAAGTTTACTTCTTTATAGGGAAGGTTCTACTTGAAAAACTAAATTAGTTCCTTGATACAAAGGCCATATGATATAATCCATATTTTGAGGCATTCCTTCCTCCTTGAGATGATGATTCTTTTTTGACAGAGGTACTCATATTTTGAGTCTGGATTTTATAGAAGTTTTTGAAATCATCTAGAATATTGACAAATTGCATATACTTACCGTGAGAAAGGACAAATCAACTGTAATAACCATCACTTTTCCAAAGCAATGATTTTTTCTAAAATTATGACTTTGCATTAAGAAGTGAAGATGTCATTTCTTGAAGTACATTGCATATTTTGGCAATGTTTTTTAATGTGAATTTAAAAATACTACAATTTGTTTAGATAAAATGTTTTTGTCAGATGCTGACCTCAATTGCAAAAGACATTTTCAATTAAGGAAAACGTTTATGTAGTTAGCAAGCTGTCATTCAGTAAAACTCATTTTTTTAATTAAACAGATGGTGATAACAAAGAAATTAATGAACACATACTTGCTTGCCTGCTATCCTAATTTGCATTTCTAAATTATTCAGGTTATGCAGCAATTAAGCTTTAATTGCCTTTAGACAAATGAATATCTCAGAATGAATGACAAATTGTGATGAAATTGTCCAAGAAGCATGGTGTATTCTAAGGCTCGTGCTATTTTATTTTGTGACGATTTTAGAAGCCTAAATGTGGGAATAGAAGATTGCAATGCAGATTTACCATGGTGTGTCTCTCTTCCATGTGCAGCGCATCATCCTGCCACTGGGCTGTGCAGATAAGACAAATGTAAGATGCAATATTCACATGACTTTCAAACCTGCATTATTGCAATAGCATGTTTTAGGAGCCAGGTGAGCTGTTCAGGAAGACAGAGATGACACGTGATCTTCATGACTCTTCTGATTAGATTTCTGCTACTTGATTTCCAGGTGAGCTGTTCAGGAAGACAGAGATGACAGAATGACACCTGGTCATCATGACTCTTCTTATTAGGTTTCTGCTACTTGATTTCTGGGTAATACTTGAAAAAGAATATGTAATTTCCAGAAAAAAATGCAGCAAACTGTTTTATAGAGGGAGTGCACTGAAAGTCAGTGCAAACTGCAGAAGGTTTAACAAGTCAAAATGCAAGGTCCTGCATCTGAGTCTGGCCAATCCCAGGCACTAATACAAACTGGGCATGGAGTGGGTTGAGAGTAGCCCTGAAGAGAAGGACTTGGGGGTGTTGATAGACGAGAAGCTCAACACGAGCTGGCAGTGTGCTCATGCAGCCCAGAAGACCAAGCCTGTCCTGAGATGCATCAAGGAGTGTGGTCAGCAGGTCAAGAGAGGTGATTCTCCCCCTTTACTCTGCTCTTGTGAGACCCCACCTTGAATATTGCACCCAGTTCTGTGTCCCCACCGTAAGAGGGACCTGGATCTGTTAGAATGAGGCCAGAGGAGGCCACAAAGATGATCCAGGGGCTGGAGCACCTCTGCTATGAGGACAGGCTGAGGGAGCTGGGATTGTTCAGCCTGGAGAAGTCTCTGGGGGACCTTATAACTGCTTTCCAGTGCCTGAAGGGAACCTACAGGAAGGCTGGGGAGGGACTTTTTAAGAGTGTCCAGTGACAGGACAAGGGGAAATGCGTTCAAGTTGAAGGAGAAATAGATTTAGATTGGATCTTGGGAAAAAATTCTTCAGTACGAAGGTGGCAAAACTCTGGAATGAATTGTCCAGAGAAGCTTGTGGCTGCCCCCCCCCCGGGGGGGGTGGATGAGGCCTTGAGTAACCTGGTCTAATTAATGGCACCCCTACCCCTGGCAGGGAGGTTGGGTTAGATGATCTCAAAGGTCCAGTCCAACCTAGGCCATTCTAGGATTCCATAATCTGATTTAAGACAGGAAACTTGTACAGTGTCAGGGTTAGTCTGCATCCAAAGAAATTACACACCCTTGTTTGCTTCTTTATCTCATTTGTGACTTTTTTTAATTTATTTTTCTCTTTTTAGGTTCTGTTTTCCAATTTTATTTTGTTTGTGGAATGCTTCTTTGGCCCGTTAGTCATTGCAGCACACACTTTTTTTTCTTGGAGCAGCTACACTAACTGTAAACGCACCATGTGGTGCCCTTCCTGTTGCTTTGTCCAATTTTCGATTGGTGACACCGGCCAAGCATCAAGTTCAGCATCGGTGGGCATGAGCTCACTACATTTGAGGGGAACAGACTATTTTATAGCGTTTTGTGCTCTAAATATAGCAGAAATATGGCGCTTTTTTTAAGTATACAAGTTTTATAGTTTAACTAGCAGGAAAGAGATGTGTGAATGGACTTAAGCTCAGCAAAACATTTACGTTGTGATTGTTACACAGCCTGTTCCTTACTAAAAGAAGGAGACTTGACAGTTGAATGAATCAGCACTGGATTTGTGTTGCAAGGAATGAATCTCATTCACAACGGTATCAACAGGACAGTTGTCTCAAGATATAGGAATAAAAAAGTGCTTGTTTAGGCCTATGATTCAGATGGAGAGTGATAGCTGCCGGAGGGCTAACAGCTTAGAAAATGCAATAACTTGAATAAATTGGGAGCCTTAGTTTGGGCAGCAAAGCAGTGCAAAAGGACTTGCAACTTGCCTGGCAAAAAACTGTATGAATTATGTACTTAGTCTGTACACCAAATGTAGAATAAGAATTGACCTCTTTAATGAGGGCGGGTACGGAAAAAGAAAGGAAAGGCAAAGTAGTTAACACAGACATGGAAGTGTCTTCCTCCCAGACACAAGTTTAGTAGTGTCCAAAGCAAAAATTAGACTGTCACTAACCTTGCTCGTGGCAGGGACGTTGGATTAGATGATCTCTCAGATCCCTTCCAACCTAAGCCATTCTGTGACTGAGTGTAATTTTCTGTTGTTCAAATTCACAATATTATGTGTATCAGGAAAACTTAATCTACGAATTGAGGATTCGTGGTGACGCTTTGTGTGGCAAATTGCCGTTCAGCTGAGAGAACTGAAGAAGAAAAAAAATTAGCTTTCTTATTTAAAAAGATTTATTAAACATGAAAAAAATCTGTCCTTGCTATTAATATAAACAAATAATTAATAACAGCATGCCAAGATAGATACATTCTCTGATTTTTCAGTTTGAATATCTATTCTTACCTTATTGGAAGAAATCTTATTGGATACATCCCATTTCCTGGGAGTAGATACTTCTTGTCTATCTTTGAATTTCATATTGTTTTTCTTTTGTTGAAGATGTTGAAGTAGCATACATGAAGTTATTTTATAAAGCAAAAAGCTCTACCTACTGATTTCTATTAGTGTAATGCTACTAATTTCTTACCATCCTTTGTCAATGCATATACTCAAATATTTATATACATGACCCTATGTAGGACTTACATATTAATTGACTTCCTCCCTGTAGGTATCTTCATCCAGAATGTCGTAGAAAAATATTACCTAATCAGGAAAGGTAGAAAATATCCCTTTTTAGATAGGCACTTATGTCTTTTAATGGTTTTATGTGACAGATGACAGAAAGTATGTAAGACTGATGGATAAACAAAAGGATTTACTTAGAAATCTTTCTGCTTGCACAGTTGCCCATAAAGTTCTAATGGAATTTATTGTTCAGAGCTGTACTTTTTACAGTATATTAGCACTATTCCCTGTTGCTAGCATCAGTGTACAGGGTTATTACAGTATATATATTAAACTATTACACTTACCCTTATCTTGGGAAGTTTAATAGTTTATTGTTCCCCTCCATATTAATATAAGAAAAAATACATATAGTTTGACAGAAACATTAAGGAGCCTTAAAAATCAATTTTTTAATTGCCATCCTACTGGAAGCCCTACATTCTCTTTATATATAAAGCTTTACTGCAACTATTGTATTCATATAGTAACCAGTTTTCTATTGCTTCCTAATAGAGATCTAGTTAACAGGTCAGAAAAAACCATTTTGAGTCAGGTCAGTGGAACACATCAGTAGGCACTCCCCTGCATTTATGAAATTACTAAAGCCTAAAATGGGCTGATAGGACATATCAGAATAGTGAACATACATTGCTGCTTCTCAGAATGTGAAATGAAAGATGTGCAGGTTAAATGATAGCATTTCTTAACATCTGGTTTTATCACAAGAAATACATCTTGAGATTGACAGCTGAAGCAGCTGCATATCTCTTACAGATCTTTAGCAAAATATTTATGAAGAAGTTAAATTAACTACAGTAGTTGTTAGAATCTCTGAATGCAATAAAGCTAGTATATACATACGCTTTATGTGAAATACAAATTAAATATTAATATTAAGTTAAGCACTTGTTTTCAGGTGGATTCATGTTCTGTATTAAAATTATAGAGACTTAGTGATTAGGAATATGGCTGAATTAACAACGTAAGAAATGCAAAGTAAATTATTAGATTTTGGGTTTCACTGGTTTGAGTAAAACCACCTCATAAATCTTACAGGAGAGATAAATGACTCACCTAGATAAGTAAAGGAAAAAAAAGGTTGTCTGAGCCATAATGAATATTTTAGTATTAGCAATTCATTATGCCTCAAACACATGTTGCCTTTAATACAAGTGCATGATCTTGAATATTATTAAGGTTTAAACAAATTTAAATGTGACAACCACAAGATTAAATGTGGCACACAAATGAGTTTAAACAGCTAATTAGGTTTTGTTGGTCCATCCTGTGTTTGACAGATATGTAATAGCAGCAATACTAATTAGAGAAACCGTAGCACCAAACAGACATCAGCTTTCTGACGGAACTGTGGTTTTATACCACACATTTCCACAGAGTGCACGTCACCCTATTTCGAAAACTAAAAAATTTCCATGTGTCGTAGTTTCCGAATGCGCATCATTTTATATGAAGTATTTCTCATCTCCTTAAAAATATAAGATCAGGTCTTAGCTCACAGTTTATCTAACCTAATCTGTTTGGGTATTTTTAGGTGAGGTTTCTTTTTCCACAATATTTTTTTGTTTTTGTTTTCACAATGCTCAATATAATCACTAAAAATAGTTATAATTTATGATGTCATTTAAAAAGAATATTGGGTTAGTTTGTGTTTTTAAAAGGGGATCAGATGTGATTAAACAACCTTACATTAATGTAATTTATCTGATATGGTAATGGAAATTGTTGATAGTAATATAAATTGGCATTGATGCTTGGTTAGTTGTTCAATCAAATAGTTGACAACTGGTTTTTATGGTTACAACTAGAAATTACTTCACAGGGTAATAATGGAAAACAATAGGAAATAAAAGAATAGAGTTTAAAACTAAAAATTCTGTTATGGTTAGGGTAATCCTAGTAAAACATGTAAGATCTGTTCCCTTTTAAATCAAGTTTAGGTTGGATATTAGGAAAAACTTCTTCACCAAAAGGGTGATGAAGCATTGGAATGGGTGTCCAAGGGAAGTGGTGGAGTCACCATCCCTGGACGTGTTTAAAAACCAGTTGGATGTGGCACTTCAAGAGATGGTTTAGTGTTAGGGTGGTGAATGGCTGTAGGTTGGAATTGATGATCTTAAGGTCCTTTCCAACAATGTTTCTATGATTTCTATGATTCTAAGTATTCCAATAACTTGTATTATCCTGCTTGCTGTGGTTGTCCAAGTTAAGATAACGCAATATTTAATAAAGTAAAACAAATCTCAGTCCAGAAGCGTTGTCTGTAGACGGTGTCCTGGCTCACAGACCTGGGATCCATAAGACTTATGTTCCTTCACCAGGGACAGACGTCATAGTAACAAGCTAAAGTCCACGTAGATGTTCTCACTCAATGTCCTGGTTGAAGAGCCCCAGGGTAAGTTCTCTGGGGCTCCTGACACATGCAGCAGCTGTGCCTATGGGGAGGAGAGGCTGGGTCAGGTGACCCAGATGGACCAATCACAGCGTTCCTTCCCATGGTGCTCAGCATAAAAGCGCCCCTGGGGGTTTTAGTGCCTCCAGTACTGGAAGGATTTCCATCAACTGCACGTTCTTCTGAGGTCAGTCACCTTCACCCTGCTCTTCTAACATACGAGTTCTATGCAGTTTTTAACTATTGGGCATGAGGGTTAGGGGGTTGGTTTATTTTTTTTAACGCCTGGACTCATCTCAGAGTCAGTCATTTTTATCTGTTTGACCATGAACGATTCAGGAACGTCTGCACACTTCTTGAGATATAAGACAAATTATGGATTGATTGATGTTTTTACTAAGCTCTGCACTGCAACAAGAACTTCTAATAAGAATCCTTAGTTTCTGATGTTGTTTTAATTTCTTTGCCAGTGGCTCAAATGAAGTAAGATTCTGATACTTGGCTTCTGGTGTATGATAGTAAATCTGTATTTTTTTTACTGCTTCCAGCTCATCTCATCCTTAATCCTAGTACCTTAGGGTTCTAATTTGAGCCAGTACCTCTCTGATAGCTCTGGGCGTAGGAGATGATAGTCCTGTCTGTCTGCATTTCAGGAGTCTTTGCTCATTTCAGATTTGGGCAGTGGCTCCAGCAGCTTAACCAGGCAAGCTTAGACCTTCCCAATCTGATCTCTGGAAGAAGAAAATTGCATGGGAGCAGTTTTCTACAAGCAAAAATTCAGAATGGTTATTCATCAGTTGTCAGAAGAAAATCTTGAATATTAAGTCAACAAAAAAATATCTCTCTTTTTCTGACTCCGGGAGGAGAAATTTGACAGTCAGAAATTATATCATCTACCTAAGGACTATTAGCATGGAAAATTTCTTAGGGCTCATAATACAGAAGATTTGTCATAGAGGTGTCCTTGTGCCTATTTGTTAGCTGATGTTTTGTTACAACTGCCCTACAGAAGCTTTTTTGGGTTGTTCCTCCTTTAGGTTGGCTCAGGAGTCTTGATTTTAGGGAGTGCTGAATTTTATAGACCTAAATGAATAAATGTCATTCTGAAAATGATTAGAGTTTGTTTAGCCATGGTGTTTATAGGCTTTATAATGGTTATTCAATTACTTCAGATGCTTTAGCAGGAACACTGAGAATGCTTTCTCATATTGTCTGCTTAAGTAAAAAGTAGCTCTGGTCATATGCTTGGTAAGGTTTTATCCAGAAGTTTAGGGTAAGCAAGTCAGGTTGGCATCTGCTTTTGGTAGCATAAGAAGCAAACAGATAGTTCAGACATTAGGTATTAAATATAGGGAATTAAATTTATTAAGCAATCCATAACTAGCTAGTTCAAAAAGAGCTTGTCAAAGACATGGAGAGAGGATGCAAGTATGGTTATACTGGATCAAATGAAGTGTGCAATTGGCTTTGAATAGTGCTTTGTGCCTTAACCTAAAGGAAGGGTGTATGAGCATGCCTGACTGTCCAGCATACTCATATTTCACAGAGCTACCAATCTGTCAAGAATTGCATTCCCAGGTGAGTGAGTTTTCTTTGAGATTTTATGTATTTTTCTTCCTGCGCCTCCTCCTTCCCCTTTCTCCTCCCTCCCCACCCCTGCCTCAATTGTAAGCTGCTTGACAGAGGTGCTTTGCTTACCTCTTTTTCCCAATCTGCTCTGATTAAGACTGGGTGTTTAGTACCTAACATTCTATAAATAATAAGATGAAGATAGATTATTTTTTTTTAATTACTCTTCAGAGATTAGTAAAAGCCTGTTTCTGATCATGATACAGACACTGTATTACTATTATGGAGTTGAAATACTTTTCCTCTGTAGCCTGGAGCAACATTTGTCAACACTGGAACACTGCAGCTTGGCATAGGGAAAAGTTACACAATACAGGGACAAAAAACTGAATATATAAGCTGAATATATAAGCAAGGGATTCTGTTCTTTATCCAATCAGGTTTCAATCTTAAAAGATTCAGTAAATAAAGCTCAAACCATCGTCACTGGAACAAAAGGCTGGTAGCTGAAACGATCACATTAACATCTATCAAATCCGAGGACAAAAATTGACTATCTGACACAAAGCTACACAGGTTAGTGAATGAGCAGATGCCATGGGATGAGAGATTGATGCCTCAACGATAGCCTGAAGTCTGACTAATAACCCAGAACCAATCTGTCACAGATGCCAACTCTTAAGTATTGGTTAAGCCCTGAGAAAATAGTCTGCATTTCAGCAGCTCACAGTGTTTTTATTTTAGCTTTTTGTTGTAAGCAGCTATTCTCAATACTCCTTTAAAACTTCTGTTCGTCGTGCTTCCTTTTACCCTGTAAGTGATTGCATTGAACTAAGAATAAGCCTTATTTCCTCCAAACCAGAAATACTGGTTTGAACTATGTAAAAGCATTTAAAAACCCTAATTTCAAGTAAACTTTGGAGAATAGTGCTGTACTTCGCTGTTTTCAGGTACTCAGAAAATCAAAATTTGTATCTTAACTGTCTTTCATATTTCACGATATTAAAAGCTCATCACATGAGATTTTAATCTTTTAGTTCCAGACTATGAAATAGCAAATAGTAAGGATGAGAGAAGATCCATCATTTTCTTCTATCTTCTACTCATCAGAGTGACTAGATGGAGGTCAGGGGAGGGAAAACTTGTCTGCTTTCAGAGGTGTAGTGATTTATTTGTAGTTTGTGCTACACTGTGCAGGTCTTCATATTTTTCAGTTCTTCTTTCTATGTTGTTTCTTTTCTAAAATGAATTTAGCAACTTAGGTTTAGTCTTTCCTCTTTCATAAACCATGAATAAGATATTTCTCAGTAAAGCATTCATTAGAGAGTACTACTTGAGCACTCTCTACCACTTGTGATAAGAAATCAGGATAGCAATTCTTGCATTTACTGTAGCCTTAATATATTGAGCTAATAAAAAAAAATAATCTTCAACACATCCACAGGAATATTCAGTGAGATGATCTACTTCTAAATGCAATTTGCTCCTAAGAGACTGATGTAATAAAACTAGAAAATCGATGTCTTCTAATAGTATTCAATTGACAAGTTATTTCTTTCTATTAATAATATTCTGAGAGGTAATTTTAAGTTGATAAATGATGATATTTGCAACTGTTGTTGAGATCGGTTTAAAAAAATCTGGAGCCCTGAGCATAGGATTCCAGATTTCTGCACTCTTTATCTAAGCTGTAGCTAATGATACTTAATAGCACTTGGAAGAGGAAAAAAAATAAGAATAAAACAGTTCATTGATTTAAAAGCAATGCTTCAGAAAACTCTGTTACCTCTCTATAGCAAAAAAACCAAAAAAGAGAGAAGTTGTGTGTTACTGAAGATAGCCTTGGTTCTTTTGCCTGAAGTAATCTCACTCTATGCTGCTTGCCAAAGAACTTAAAAATGTTGGGGTTTTATCCCCACTTTAGAAGCGAACATCAGAGGCTGCTCGTTGTCTTTTGGACTGTTTGTGTGTTTGTTGAGTGTCTGTGTAGCATTATTTAAGCCTAATGTTAAGTGGGACTATTAGATTTGATTCTGATCTGGTTATGTTAGGGCAAGTGTAGAATATTGGCACTGAACCCATCAAAACCAGATTTATTGATAAAGTTGCTACTGTCAGTTTAATCCTGGCTTATATGTTTTAGGCTGAACCGTGTATTTCTTCATATGATTCCCACAATATGCTAAAAATGAGCTCTCTCTTGTGGAATCTGAAACACGGGTGGTGTTAATCTGCTGTTACTTTTCTGAAGGAACAGAACGTGACTGTGTTCTTTGAAGTTTGTGCTTGCACTGGGTGAGACATTTACCATGAATAATTCATTTGACAGATTTTTACACTTTAACTGTTCAATTATTGATCACAGAATGAAAATCCTCCAACGTACTAATTATTTTAAATGATTTGTGAATTATTATGGATATATTTTGCCTACAGATTGTGGGGATTGTTATGAATATTCAAAACTTTAAGTATGAGTTACATAAATCATGCAAGATTGATTCTTTTTCTTAAGAAGACTTGTAACAAAGAGTACGGCTTGAATTGCACATTGACTCACAGAACTGTGTAGCTACTTTTTATGATATTGCAGTTAGAAATTTAGGCCAAATAGTTAAGTTTATTATTTTTAGAAATATCGTCACTAGTAACTGTCCATTGCTGTGGTGTGCTTAGGAAGTGAGAAAATACAAAAAAAAAAAAAACTCAACACTTATTTGGAACTTCTCTGCAGGGGAATTACTGTAATGAATTTAAAACATGATCTTTTGAAAGGGGAAGATGATCTTATTGCACAAAATCTTTAGGCAAGTTGATTTTATCTGCTCCATACTTATTTGTGAGAACGCACAAGCGCCAGGGTGATGTATGGGTACGAGTGGCTAAGAAAGGCTGATTTGTACATGACACAGGGGACACCGGCCGGCTGGCGTTGCCTGTGTCTTTTTGATTCCTCGTTCCTGGCAGCAACAAACTGGTGTTTGGACAGATCGTTTGTATCCCCTTGGAGTCACCAGTTGGGATGGATGGCCCGTTGGCTCTCAAGCTTGTTTACTTCACCTTCCGTGAATCTCATGGGATGTTGGTAAGCGCTGAGTGCTCTTCCCTTGTTTGAAGAGCTGTTTGAACTATATGTCTAACATCTGCCTTCCTGTTAAGGAGGCTTTTTGACATCCCCCTGTGGCTTCCATGCCGGTGGTGCTCACTTATGTCAGTGAGCAAGGCTGTGACATAGAAACGTCTTCAGTGATATTTCAGAGAATGGTGTCATGGAAGCGGTGTCCTAAGAGCAGTGCATTTCATTGTTATTACTAGCTGTTCTCACAGCTCCTTATCTGCTGTTTTCTTCTGGCGCTTAAACATGCGTTTCCACTCATACTTCATTCACACTAGCTCTGATATTTCTGTTACAAATCTCCGCATGTAGCTCACGAGTTGCAGAAATACCTGTAGTGTTTACTTCTCTCAGCTTGTTGGAAACGTGTTGCTGACCTATTCAAAACATGTTAATATGAAGATACTTTTTTCTGCCAGATGTCTCAGGATGCCTGAGGCAGGTTATAAGTTAACAGCTGCATTTCCGTCAGTGCTGTTTTCCTGGGGAGCAAAAAACCTCACCTTAAGTGCCAGTACTTGAAAATTATATATTTGCTATATTGAGGAGGGTGAATGCCTCAAAAACAGGACAGGAAATCATTTTACTGAAGAAGAAAGAAGAGTTAATTAATTTATCTTGTCAAATGATGTTTCTTTCTGATACATCTGACATTTTCCGCTGTTTATCTCCATTTAGAATTGCAAGGTCTGAGCTATGTGTTCTTCATATCAACAATGTTTTTCAGTACACGTGAGGAAGAGAATAAATGTCACAGTTTGGGTCGGGGAGGGGGGGATTCAGATGGGTGAAAGCAGTATCCTCTTCTAGAGGATAAATTGGAGGAGGTGCCCCTAAAAAAGGCGCCCAGCAGTGGAGCTCATGTCTCTACTGACAAGGCTGCAAGGTTAGGACACTAAGGTAGAACACTTTCTGAAGAACCTGAAGTTAATAGTTTAAGATAGCCATGGGGATATCTGTCTCTGACATTAAGTTCACTGAAGTTAAATCTTCTTTTCCTGTTTTGCATATTTCTATTTCTTTTGTAGAACTGCTGAATTTCATTAAATAGCTCAGAATAAGAGGAAATTTCCCTCTCTATCAACTTTGTCCTATGTTTGAACCTTTCCTTGTTTTGTTCTAGTAAGTGCGCAGATAAAAAGTGCAATCAGGTAGGATAGTCAGGTCATGAGCCTGACCCGATATTACTCATATTTCCTAAGATTTAACGATCAGTGTCATAGCTGTATAATAGAGAACAAGTTTAGTCTGAATTTGAACATGGAAACAATAAAAATTCCCCCCTCCCAAAAAAAGTATTATGTTGAGGACCTGCATCTGACTCTTTTGAGATCATGAAATGTTTTATCTTTTCTGCAC
This sequence comes from Apaloderma vittatum, assembly GCF_000703405.1. Classification (NCBI taxonomy): domain Eukaryota; kingdom Metazoa; phylum Chordata; class Aves; order Trogoniformes; family Trogonidae; genus Apaloderma; species Apaloderma vittatum. The sequence continues at coordinate 117,120 of NW_009717604.1, read as the reverse complement.
CAGCCCTGTCCTGCCCATTGAAACCTTCCTGTCTTTGCTTTTAAACATAATTAGAAAGAGAATAATGTGATTTAAGTAAACAAAAGACCTCAGCTAAGACTTCTAATAAACTTCAGTGAGAGATCACAAAGCTCACCTAGCACAACAGCTTGAAACATGAATCAGACCACTTGCAATTGGGGAGAAGCTTGTCATGCTCAATTAAAGACTATCTACAGCAAAACATAGCTCAATCAAGAGGAAACACTTCCATTTCTTATTACATGCACATTGAGTTTCCCCTGTGGGCTCCAGAGGCTCTGCTGTGTTTGTTATGTTGCCTGATGCAGAGAAAAGACTCTGAGTTGCGTTAAAAAATATAGCTTAGGAAAAAAACCAAACCACCAACAACACTAGATGTCCTTGGACCACTTTTTTAATTATCTAGCTTGACTATTGTCGTTGCAGCGTACCAATCTGCATTGCTGTCAGACCCCAGTGCCGTGTTTCTTCACCTTCAGATGGATGCTGCATGTTATAGCTTAGTATAAGCATTTACATGTCCTTTTCACTTTTTGCTTTGTTCCCCATCCAATATTTACAGCTTAAGAAAAGCAAATTTACTATAAACAAACACACAAAAATAAAGCTAGTTTAAAAATTCCTTCGGCAAATAATCCCGCAAAGTGTGGTCCAGAACTGACAATCGATCTTACGCACCAGTTTCAGTGACAGCAGATTTAAAATGTCAAAGTGCAAACACCCTCTGAAAATTAATTGGGTGCCAATTGTTGTAGCTCCCCAGCCTACCAGAGGATTTTACACCCACTTGGTTGCTTTGGTTTCTTGACGTGTTCGGTCGATAGCTGTAATTCACGCAACTTTTGGAAGCCTTATTTAGGATTCTGAAGGGCTGAATGTGTTTTGAGAGCCCTCAAGAGAGATGTGGTCCTGAAAATTGCTGCTAAGGATACAGGAAATGATGAAGTAAAAGAAATGCACTCCTGTTCTCCTTACATCATCATATACCCATCAGCTTGGTGCAGTCAAGTTCTGTTCATTTTTATGCAGAACTTGTTATTGAATTCTAAGCAAAGTTAATAGAAAAGTTTCAATACCATTGTGTGGTATTTGTGCTTTCTCTGTTGTCCTTTCTTGATGAGACTGTGGTTGGAGCATAAACGTGTCTGATTACTCACAACCCTATCTAGTGCGTGCTGAGCACTGAGTTTATGTCATCGAGCAATCATTCTCTCTCCCCAGTTTTCTGGGACGTGGTGCAAAGCACATGCAAGAGCTGTCAGATAATGATTGTGCTCAGTAGTACGATCTCTGTGGTACTGCTGGCTTTGTGGAAATGTGGGTCTTTTTGTACGTTTCTGAGACAAACTAAAATCACTTCATCCTTTAAAAGAAGTTTTGCCCTATCCCTTAAGACCAACAGAAATTCCAGTTGAAAGCTATACCAATGCACCCCTGAGGAGCCCTCCTCTCTTCCCTAAATATGCACACCCACACTGCTGAGGAGATGATTTGACCTGGATTAAAGGCAAATCCGTTGTCTGGCTCGAAACTAGAGTTCAATGTGTCTTTAAATTAGTATGTCATTTAGCATTTACATCTTATGTGGCTGCAAATGCTTATTGGAATCAACTGGAAAAAAGCTTTCTTTTACCAAATTCACATTTAGTGAGGGGTTAACCAATGGCCCACTGAGACCTGATGAATTTTTTTTCATGCCCTATTTGGACTTTGGTTCAGAATGATATACTGGACAGGAAATATTATAGTATCTCCAATGTATTTACAGAGACTCTTTATTGAAATCTAGTTCTTAAATAAAAACAACTCTTCAGCTTCTAGCTCAGTTTGTGAAATAGTTGCAAACATCTTTCCTACTTTTTTTTTAAAGAAAAATCCTTCTTTTTTACTTATTACCTTTTCCTTAGCATGTTTCTAAAAAGAATTTTATTAGGGTTGTTATCAACAGCAGCAGTTATAAATGGAGATCTTTTCCAAAGTATTTAATGTATGGGGTCTGTTGAGGCACTGGTTGTTTTTTAAAACACAAAACCCCCAACCAAGCCTCCATGTATTGCTGGCAATAAGGAGCATGCAAACTCTTAATTGCTTTTGACACAAAGTGACACAAGCACCTTTGATATATAATTGGGGAGCGATGCAGTTTAACAAGTTTTAATTTCTGGTGCAGCTGGAAGACAATAAAGAGAAAGCATGAGAACGAATTAAATGGTATATAGGTCAATCATTTTATTAGCAGTCTTCAGGGAACATATATCTAATTTACATAATTGTATTTCTGCTGCAACCAGACATACTGCTGTGCTAATACGTGTTCTTGGTGAGTCTATAAAAACACTTAAGATGGCCTTTCCTACATAAAAGCATGAAAAACTAGGATTACAGGAGCAAATACATCATTAATTTTATCTGATTGATATTTCAAGGTTAGCTTGACCCAATCTACAAATCGCCCAGCAGCTCCACAGGTAGTGGTTTGGTGAATAATTTTCCTTAAAGCAAAGATTAAGTTCTTACATCTCTCACACAATCAAACAAACCAAATTACCAACTTCTTGGTTTAAGTTCATGAGAAGGTGCTAGTTCTTTATGTGCCTAGTCTCTGCTAGATTTAAGCATCCCGCATTTGGGAAACTTTGTTGGAGTTTTCCTGCTCGGTTACGCTTTCAAATTTTCACAGAAAGAGGTAGAATACCAAGATATTTACAAGCAAATATAGTGTGTTTCTATTACTTGCTGTGTTCACAAGCAAAGACATTTGCCTTATAGCATATCTTGCCTAAAGTACTTCTTTAATATGTCTTTGTTTTCAGGGTTTTTTTCTTATATCTGACTCGATCTTCTCAGATTCATGCTTTAACTCCGCTAGGCTGGATCCAGCCTGTATGGCTTCATGCTAAAATGCATAACTTTGGCCATAATCTTCAGTAAAGTATATTGAAAGTAAAATAGAGTATATCATCAAATTTAAATTGCGGATGGAATAAAGCCGTAAGATAACAAAGCGTACAGAAGAAACAAAGGTAAGGTCCAGACAAGTTTTCTAATTTCAGACACACAAAAAAGTGCAGCAATAAAATATAAAACACTCCAGTAATTCTGAAAATAAATACTTGTTGCAAGTGTATTAAATGGTGTATTGCTGAATTAAAATTTACTGGATTTCATATAGTTTTCATAGACGTGAATCAAGGCAAGAATTATGTTAGCTACAGTTTTCTCAAACTGGAATTGTGTTCTGGAATTTCAGAAAACATGTGGCTTGTGATCTTTGTTTAGTGGCGTAGACAGAATGTGACCAATGAAGAAAATAGTTTTATACTTGCTACTCAGGTTCAAAGCCAGGTATTCTTTCATTACAAGGCTGAGCTTACATTCTGCAGTATTTGCCAAACTGATCATTCCATTTTTTGGAAATTAAGAGACGATTAAACAAGTTTACAAATGGGTCAGATGTAGGAGTTGTTCCTTGAATAGTGGATCTCTTCTGGTTTCCATCCTAACGTTAAGTTGGGTGCTGGCTGATCTCTTTGCAAAGGGTTGAATGGGAACTGTTTCCTCCCAAAAGCTGGGCAGGATGACGGAGACTTCCCATTCACAGGCTGAACTGGAGACATGCACTCACGGTAGGAACTACATTTTCCTTTAAAGCTAGAAATGGCCATTAAAATTATTTGACCAAGTTACCAAAAACTGTTGCATTAAAGACAAAAATAGTGCTGACTACCCAAAGAGTGGGAAAGCTTTGAATGTGCAAAGTGTAGGCAACTTTAATAGCAGTTTTAGAGTTGCTTTTTTCATTTCTTCTTTCACTTCTAATTAAAACTTGAATTTTTCATATGTAGTAACAAAAAGTGAAATGCATGCTGCTTTAGCAGCAGCTAAAATACTAATCAAAGCCTTATTACTGCCAACAAATTCAGCTTGCTTATTTAGGTTGCATACTTGATCAACAGTTAAAACCCAAGTAGATTCTTCACTCTGGGATGAGGTGATACAGGACTCCAGGTGTTTATTTTCAACACAAAGAATAAATTGTTTGGGATCAGCCACCTGTTACCCGGATGATCAGTACAGAAGGAGTTAAGTAAGCCCATTTGCTTAAACAGCCTGGGCTAACATAGAATACACTTGATCCATTTGACTTTGGCAAGCCACATTCCTTAGTATTTTCTTTGTTTTCATTAATACTTAATCCTTACAATGTTTTGTTTGCTGGTGATATTTTTGTGGCAATATTGGATGCTACACAATTGTCCAAAAATATGAAGTATTAGATTACTTTTTTTTTCTTCAAGCCTGATAGCTCAAACCTGAATAACATTCGGAAAAACAAACTACAAAAGATGTCCAAGAAAAATTGAGTGTAATCAAAGATATTGTGCCCACACAGGAATTCTAGTCTGCTGATATCCTTAAATGTACACAAATTTCTAGTACCAGCTGTGTCTGGCGGTGGTAGAACTGGCAGAAAATGCCGGCAAGAGTAATACTCAGAGGAATACTCAGGAGTCTATTGTATTGTCTTTGGAGTTTTTGTAGAATGATATATTTAGATAAATAGGTATATTCATCTGGTACTTAGCTGCTCTTGCTTAAAACACTTGCTCTTTGTAAAACCAGCTGTGGAGATGTGTTCTTGAAAGAATTATAGAGTAGAATCTTTGTCCCAATATTTTATTTTATCATTGCTTATTTTAAACCAATTCCAGAAGCTTTTATTCTAAATAAAGAAATTTGTGTAACAATAACACAAAAAACCCCACCTCACAGCCCTGTGCTCCAGTATTTACTTAATTATTATGATTAGTGAGGTACTTAGTAGTTCTCCCCTTTATAACTGTAACTTCTGGTAAGTATAATAAATGATTTCCAATTAAAGACTAGCAGAACTCATGACAAGAGAAATCTCTGTCAATTTATTAAAACAAAGTCTCTCTACACCGGAATAAACAATGTAGAACATTAAAATATTGTGTCATGAATGTATGCTTAATTTAACTTACATTAGCTATGTAATTCATTATAATTTAATAGGTATGGTTTTTCTTTTACTAGTCATTTTCAGCTCTGTAATTTTAGAAAGGACAGTCTTTCAGCAAATTCCAGTATTCTAAATCTGGCTCCTTTTAACAGCTGAGTGAGTTTGAGTTTTTATTGTTCGATTCATTTTTATTCATGCATTATTATTAGCATTTAAAGAAGTAATTGGTCTAAACCAAATCCTGGTTGTTTGTTGCAGTATGTAATAGGCAACAAAATGACTGCATTGACGTGGAATGACTGGGATTTAACATGTGCTCTGGACTTTGTGGTTTACCTGGATTTGAAAATCCAGTCTCTTAGTTTTATTTGCTGGAATGCAATAATCAGTTTTGTTCAGATGATGATGACAAACATCTGGAGTACTTTGCAGAAGAAAGCATTGTTACAAGAATCTGTCCTCTGAGAAGTAATGAGTTCAGTCTAAACCAAAAAGAAATAGAAAAACTGCTGTGTTGAATCATGATGCTTTAAAAGAGAGTATTTTCATAAGATTACAAATAAGTGAATTTAAATTCAAATTTATGGCTTACTGCGTCTGTTGGGAAGGTTGTTGTTAATAAAAATAGACTGCAGTAATAAATAGCACTGATTATGATTTATCTCTTCACCTAATCAAACTCTGAAAGAAGTCTGGTGTCATTTCTGTGGTGTAATCTAGGAAGCTTACTCTAGGAGATGCATTTTTTCTTGATAAAAGGATGTTAAATGTAGTTTCTGATAGTATGAATTGTTTTATGTACAGCCTTTCCTTCAAAAGAACATATAATCACAAAAAGCTAATAGTGTAAAATTTGCTTAATGTATAGATGTCTGTCTTAAATGAGTGATTTTTGAAGTGATATTTCCTTTGGAAAATGCAGGACATTAATTCATTTCTTTTTGTTTTACTCAATAATGACTGGTTTAGTGATTGCAAAACCTATAGTTTATCTGACAGGTTGGATGCATGATTTTTTTTTTTCTTTTCTAGAATTACAAATTCTAGTAGAGCAACATATATTTTCTGTGACTTTTTCTATCCAGGGAAATGTAAGGAGAGAAAAAGGAATGCAGAGGGGTTTTCTTTCCTGATAAAATGCGATAAGAAAAATGGGTGAAAGAAGTCACCGTATATACAAAGAAATTAAGAGGAAAAACAATTCTTCTTGGAGTATACCATCCTGAACATGAACATTCAAATACAGTTTTCAATTAGGTCAAGGGATGACTTAGCAGTGTTTTTCGATTGCCAGTGGGAAGAGCAGCGATGTGGCAGTTACCAATACACAGTTTCACCTGTTGTGATTCCAACCCTGGTAGTACTTGCTGCACTCAGGGAGGCAGCACAGAGCAGCCAGCAGGGAAGAAAATAGTACTTCACACACAGGTGGAGATTTGTAGTCAAGACACTGTTACAATATGTAGATATATTCATATATAAATAGGTAATATTATTAATTTTAATGAATATGAGTACCTCAGGTTCCAATTAATATTTTTCCCCTAAAATATACGAATAAGATGGGGACAATATTGTAAATAAAAAGTAATAAAAGTTTAACTAATTCTCGCTAATATTAGTTAAGCGACTTTATTACTGTTTTTCCTGCTCACGTGTTTAAAATGAGAGCAACTTACAAAACTTTATGTAGTTCTAGGACTCTTACAGCTCTAGAACTATGAAACATGTTTATTATACTAAGAAGTAATAGTGGTGGAAAAAAGATGGTGTAAAATTAGATGCAACACCATTTATACTTCAGCTTTTCTTTAAGCATCTAATGAAAGTTCAGTGGCAAGACCAAAAGCCTGATAGCTCATATGAGGCAAAGAAACAACGTACTTTCTGTGAATGAAATGTAGATAAAAAAGAGAGTTATTACACATAAACCAGCTTCTGTAACGCTGCATCTCGATGATCCACGCTGAACCGATTGTGAGGAAACATATGAGCTGAAATCTCAGTGTAGATTTATTCAAATTAAGAAATGTCACATATGGAGCTCTTGGGATAGGGATGCAGGTTATGATAATCACTGCAGTAACACCCAAGAAAGACTTTGAGATTTGGCATGCGCTGATGTATTTCCATAGAACAGGGGCCGTAGTCCTTCCTTAGTGCCATGTGCAATCTTGCTGTCTTTTTTGGAAGTGATTTTCCTCTTGGCCTCCATTTTCGCCTCCATTGTGATAGTTCCTGGTCTTCACATTATTCTTCCAAACTATTAAAAGCAGTTGTGACAATGACACAGTTCTTTCCTTTTCTTTCAACACATGGTTTCTACTTTTTTTCTTTTGAAAAATGTGAGGAGAGAGTCACAGTGCAATACAGCAATGCATTAGAGATACACTGAAGGTCAGAGCTGTTGTTTGGTGGTGGTGTTCATCACTGGTAATAGTCCCAGAGCCAGTAGTGGGGCAACATTTGATGTGTTAGGAGAATCAGTCATTGCAGAAAAATACTTTTCCCAGCATGTTCATTTTGATATTTTCCCAGAAGCAGCCTGAAGCTTACATTTGCAGTTTCAGGAGCCACAGCCTCTATTTGTTGTGTAAGTTCCTCTTGAATCTCTAGGTTTAAATGCTATCCAGCTGAAAGCCAGTTCAAATGCACCATTGCTGACGAAGTATTACCTGTCTGAATTAATGCAGCTACCTATGATCAGTTTTTCCAGTGCAGCATGCGTGCTCTTCTCTTTTTTAAGATTTTGGAAATGTATTTGAGAAGCAAACATTAGATTAACATCTAATGAAATGCTCTGTAGAGAATGATTCTGGACAGAAGAAAAACGTGATGAATGACAAGGGATAGAGAGAGATCAAACGCAATGGACAGTAAGGGAGCCAAATGAAATGAAGAAAGAATACCCAGTCATCAATCTGTCATGTTGGCTCTAAATTGCTAGAGAAGAACATGGGCAACCACAGAGAGGATAGCAATGGAACCTTTCTGACTCAAAATTCCAGTGGAAATAGTCTGCCTCAAGCTTTTAGCGGACTTATTAGCATGGCTTCCTCCTCAGCCTTCTGCTGCTTCGTGGCCGCCTGTGCCAGACTCCGTGCTAGTAAGCAACGTGACTTCCACATTTCAGCTTCTTTTAAAGTCCAAAGGCCTGAACTCGTTACAGCAAAACACAAAGGAAATCAGAAGGAACTGTACCTGTGTGCTTGGACAGCAGTTTTACCAGCTCTACAGTTTTCTGGGAAGTAAATTATCACTCCTATTTCTTGTAACTGGCACTGACCCTAACTGAGGAAACAAGCTTCTGGGGTTTTGTTTGTGTGTTTCTTTTCTCTGAGCCATTTATGTCCATTTCTAGTAGATATTTTTTTTATTTTTCCATCACTATGAAAAACTGTTCCTCATTAATATTAACGAGACACGTGCACTTATCTAGAGAAAAGGCCTCTAAATGATTTCATGATCCTTCCTTCAACATACCAAACGGTACTTCTTCTTAGAAATAGGTGAGGACATTTTGATTTTTGCAAACTAATTTTTAAACTAATTAGCAATGACTAAATCCTGACTAATAAACACGTAGTTGATTTAAATTCTCAGAGGAGTTTTTCCGGGTACTTGTATTAAGATGTTTCTATGCATGAAGGAGGTAATGGGCTCAATGGCAAGAGAATTCTCTGTCAGAGCTTCCAGTTTTTCCTTTGAGAAGAGTCTGTGGCATGGGAAGCATGCAAACACACCCAGTTTTTCTGACCTGGGATCTTCTTTTAGGGATGGACTGGGTAAATTGGCCCATGACAGGGAGGTTGGACTAGATGATCTCTAAGGTCCCTTCTAGCCTAGGCCATTCTGTGATTCTTGCCCGTAGATTTTTGTAGAGACATTTCAGGCATTACAGATGTAGGAAGAATGTAGTTAACATGTCAAGTGTAAAAATATTGCAATATTTTAGTCAAACTGTGAAATCTATTAGCTGACTTTTATTATAGAGAAGATAAAGAAGAAATGAAAAAATATAAAGGTTATGAATCCAATCACATAATGACCCTCTTATATTGATGTTGCTGCCTGTGATTAATTGTTTATCAAGATACTGTCTTGTTTTAATTAGAAGATAAGTTGGTGATATGTCAGTGTAACAATTGATTGAATACTAGAATTACTCTCTTAGACTCAGTCTTTCAAAATAATGGAAAGAAAACACTTCAATGGGGAGAAATCAAGGAAATACTATAAAGAGACAAGCTACCAAAAATGAAAAAGTTTTGTTTTCTATTATATTTTCTAAATACAAGGAGCAAGCAACCTAACATCAAAACTTTAAACTGTGAGTGGAATGAAAATATGAGGAAGGTAGTTTTAGAGCTATTGAAAGGGGGTTAAATAAGGATAGTTAAATCATATAGTCCTTACACTGGTAATCACTTACTGCCATAGAGAACCTCCCTGGAGTGACATACTAGTTCTCTCCATCTGTCTTCTAATACATTTAAAGAGTTTTTTCTAAAGACATGTTTGTTTATCAGCGATAATTGTGCTATCCTAAATCAGAAAACAGCTCCCTTCTCCAAAGCCGTGACTCGGTGCAGCAGCTCTTGTAAGATGGGGTTGGGAGCAGAACCAGGGGCTCCGCTGCAGGGATCTAAATCTTATTTTTAAAGCTGCAATCACTGCCACTTGGAAAGGAGTGTGAAACCTAAATAAATACAATTTCAGGGTCCATCTGGCCTCTGCTAAAATTCTGGTACTAGTCTGTAATTTCAGCAGAGCTTTTTTGCTAGTCACAAACCTAAGTGTCTGCACTCATGTTTGTAACATTATTACTCCTCTTTCAAACTGTAGTAGTGTACAAGGGCAGACTGCTGCCTTGGAATACTTGGTACTTGGATATTTTGGTGATTTTCCTTAATTGTTTATCTTTTAGCCCTTTCTCTTTGAGAGAATTCTTGCTTACAATATAGCCTGGGTGTAAGGACTGTGCTTTGCCTGCAAATTCTGTGTTGTGCTTTTGAAATGTAAGGTATGAAAGACTGCTATAATTTCACACTGTAAAACCATAAAATGCTGGTACTTTTCCAGGTTTATCCTTCCAGGTTAATTAGAAATTCATAGTGCAATAAAAAAAATGCAGACAATTTTTGTGTGACTGGTCACACTGAAGGTGGGTATCAACCTGAAATTAGTTTTCCTAAAGGTATTTTCAACGTTAGACCTGAATAGATATTGCTAATGCCTATTAAACAGTTCAGCACAGTGTAGGTGCTCCTTTTAGCAGTTTTCACTTCCTCTGGAAGCATTTTAACACAGTTTGAAATCGGTGGGAGCTGGTTTATTTTATTGGAAATCTATTGTTTAACTCTGTAATTGTCACCCATCTGATAGGGCAGTTCTGGTCTCTCATGGGGCATATTATTTCTGGAAAGAGGAGGAATGCACAAAAATTCTTCTTGGTTTTTTTCTCTCTTTTTTTCCTTGAGAGTCTCTGCCCAGGTTAAATCAAAGACTCAAGTTCTTTTGATGGAAAAGACGAATTTGAGCGATATAATTCACCAAACTCCAAACGTAAATTTTCCTTTTGAACAGGAATGAAGAATATACATCCAGTATCTGTTTATCTAAAAGGCAAAGGGAAGTGTACAAATAATCAAGAAAGGCTGATTTAATAATAATATTTTCATATCCCTTCTCATGTGTACAGTATCACACATTTTATTGGATTTTTGTATATATTATTAATGCAACTACAGTCTGCTCAATTAGTGAAATTGTTGGGTGAGAGTACACGTGTGTGATGAACCTGCGCTTTCTATTTCCTTTTTCTTATTACAGGGTAATTTTCCCTATTCAAACAGAGTTAAATAGAAAAACAAGAGAGAATGACTGCTTAGTATGTGTGAATTTACACATAATCTCTTCTTGATGTTTATTCTGTCTGCAGAATAAACATCTGTCTTCTTATAGGCTAAGTCAAATATATTCTGATTTTTCTTTATCTTTTATTGATGTTTTATCTCTGTAATTTCACGCATTGTGCCCTGTAATATTCTACAAAGGTATTTATGAAAGAACATGGTCATCTGTGGTTAACTGTAACATAATAATGTCAAGGAGGGGGAGGCTTACAAGGATATATGCTGCAGCACATCTGTAAAAAATACAAACATGGAATCATTCTTACTATGTTTTTCTGATAGTGATATTCTTTACCTTATTTTTCAAGTAAGTAGTATCTCATAATTATACACTGATGTATCAGAATCAGTCTATTTGGTTAATCTTGGGTTTAGATTTTTTTCCCAGGCCATACGAAATCTTTAAGAATTTACGTAAAGACTCTGCATAGATTTTGGAATTCAGAAGAGGTGACACATGTACTTTACAATAGTGGAGCACCTGCAAAGTTATGCTCCTTCGGCATCTAATCGGTTTACCTCTAAATGACTTTGAAATAGAAAACTTTATTTTAAGTCACTTCATTACTTTTAAGTGTTCTTTCATGCCTGAAAATATTCCAGCATTGAACATAGGGCTTTTGAGAGTTAAAATCAACAGCTCTAGAAAGTTATTATCTGCTAAGTACAATAGTGTAAGCTGGCTCATAAGATTTTCAAATAATATATTTGTTCTAAGCTGGTTTGGTTTTCTCCCATGCATATGGCAATTGTAATTTTTCACAGTGGAGACAATCTTTATTTCAGTGGAAAAAACACAACTCCATATGTAGTCATATTTCATAGACTTTTGGAAAATGCTGAGAGAGAAATAAATCAGTGTATAGAGCTAAAGGTCTTGCAGCTCATCGCATGAGTTTTATAACATGGATATCTTTACTTGGGTATTAAAAAAACCTGCTAGTGAGCAGTTACGGATGATACTGTCCGTATTCTGAACATGGTTGTTACATGTCATTCCAGCTATTAAGGAAGAGCACTACATAGGACAGCAGTGTTAAATGTAATTGTAGAGAGAGAATGCTACCAAATTCTCTATATAGTGTCATCCCAAGCTGTAGGATGGAGGAGATAATATAGCTACTACCGCAAGTGACAAAGTTGCAATTACTTGCACTTACCAGAAAAATTTAAGATCCGACCCTTGCTGTGATGTCGTCTGAACCAGCAAACATTTGCTGTGGTTTGGACAGGCAGCAAGCAGAAACACATTGCAAATTTTAATATGTTAAGGATCATTAAGTTGATTGTGTCAATTTGTTAAAGTGCCAAGTAATGATTTTACAGGTAATTAGACTTTAACAGGCAGAAACAAATTTATGTCCTTCCTGTTTTTATGATGCATGTAATGATAGATGTACTATCATATAAGCTGTTGTTCTTAGGGACACAACATTTCTTAATGTCCTAAAGCAAATGAAATATTACATGTCAGGAACTGATCAGTAACTGTATAAAACACATTAGTAGCTTTTCTTCTTTTAGCTACTTTTAATCGAAGCTCATTCATCATGTCATAGAAAGATGGAATGTCTTGGGTTATTCTTGCTGCATGGAGAAATGGCAGTGAACCTTTACGGTCAAGAGGAGAAGACAGTAGTTACAGGTTATTACAATTGTTTTTCTATAGCTGATCCTCACACTGCCATAGCAGATCTTCTTTGGTTTACTCATCCGTGTGCGAATGCGTAGTAAAGAGCGGAAAACTCAGTTTGAAAAAGAGTTTGTGTTTTAATTTAACTGTGTTTCCATAGCAGTTTGTCTGTTCTCTGTTTTCTAGCTTTTGTGTACAAAAATCGCAACAAACCCCAGGTATTTTTTTTTAAAGAATAGCATTTTAGTAGCAATTAGTGTGTGTTTCTGCTGCTGTTCTCACAGTGATGATTACAGGTAGCTTCTTAGTTCTACAGTCTATTAGCCTTAGTCAGACTAATAGTAATTATTAACTAGTATTGACCAAGTAAGAAATCCTATATGTGGAAATTCCATTGCAGTTGCTTCTGGAGCCAGGAGTACTGGCTCACAAAAAGTGTTGCATAGACATTGGCCAGTGGTTACTCTCTTCCGTGCAACAGTTCAGACTCAGAGGTTAATTAAAGACGGTGCAATAACCCTGCTTCAGCTTTCAGCTGTGTTACTATTTTTAACTCCAGGAAGACAACAATGAGGGGAGACTGTAGCTGTTCCATACATTTTCTATTTCTTCAACAAAATTTAGGGTTTTTTGTTATGTTTGGCTTTTAATAGCATAAAGCTTCCTGTCAATCAGCTCAATTGTTAGTTGAATTGATTACTACCAAAATGTGGAGCTGTAGTCTGCGTGATGCTGCCTGTTGTCTGGCACTTCAGAAATGAGATGTTTACTTCAGTGAATTCTTATAAGTAATTATAGTGTTGCTATTCATGACGATATAGTTAAAAATGTGTCTGTCACACCAGTGGAAGAGCTATTTTAAGTGATGCATAACTGAATGATAATTTATCTTTGATAAAAAGTAAAATTACCACCTTGGTGTGACCCCCTTGTGGCAGCTACAAGAAGACAACCACTCTTCTTCCTTTGTAAAATTCAGAAGACGCAGTCTGTTTACCTGACGTGGGAAAAATACAGTCCAAGAGTCTATCTACAAAAGCAAAAAAAATAATTTTTGTGTTTCAGCCCTGAATAAACCTGCTGCTTGGCTAGAATACTCTGGCTTTCATCTCTTTATGAAGGCCTTAGTTTAGTTGTGTTGTAACATTAAACTGGATGACAGTGGTAAGCAGTCCTTGCTCGTTTTTAGTATAGTCAGTTCTAGAAAAACCTCAATTAATGTCCAATATAAACATAGTACTGCTCGTTAAAATTGGTTTTAACACATTTTAATTAAATCAGTGACACATAAATACAGCTTAGGTAAATTTCAGCTTGTGCATATCCAGTCACAGACCAGTCTGAGGTGAGCTGTGGCTGAGTTCCAGGAGTGTGTGTGGGGTTTTTTTTAATGAAAAATCTAGGAATATTCTGTGTTAGATACTAAAGAAATGTACAAAATATGGATTTTGTTAGCTGCTTGGCAAAACTGGAGATTACAGCAACTTCTATTTTTAGATAAAGAAATTTCTCTTTGAAGCTACCCTATCATGTAGATTCTTAGCAAACAAGAAGTGAATTCAGATCTCCAATTCACTTTAACAAGGAGCTGTATTGAAAAATATAGAAATAACTGAGGTTTTCTTTAAACTTTCATTACAACAGATGATGGAAAAATTGTGATTATTCACAATTCTGAAATAGAAGCAAATGTATGATAAGTTGCTTGCAAGTAGTAGTTGAGGAACTGTTTGTCCTTTATTACCCTAAATCTGGATACCACTTTTGGCCTTCAAGAAAGGACTGGCATTCCACCTTAGGAAAAACATGTGCACTTTTTGCCACGTGCGTTTGCTTCCACTAATTCATTTGCAGTGCGTTTTAGATTTTCAAATGCACAGAGACACCAGAACTATGTGGAATCACAGAATTTTTATTAGGGTTAGTTATGTGTAATTATCTCCAAGACCGTAGCCTACAGGTAGAATCTACAACCAAATATTAGTCAAGTCTTTTCAAATATATTAATTTTACTCTTTTGAGGCTACTCAACCGAGTCTACTTCCCAATTAAGCTAATGCTACTTTGCTTTTGATCGTGCCTCATCTGGATGTCACCTGATCATACTGTGAAACCAAAATGAATTACGTTATTATCTGTGATCACAGCAGAAGGTTAAAAGCTTTTATATAGTTTGGTGAAGACTTTGTTAATACAGTAGTTCGATCCCCGCATGGATTCACAAATAACCAGTGGGACTACCTACAGCCATTACTTGAAGTTTACAAATATTAATTGTTTGGCACGAGACAAAATATTTCACTATGTGAATTATGTTCGTTGTAACTAGCACTGTATCATTCATAAAGTAAAATGTAGTATCTGGAGCAATTGCAGAAAGAGCCATCCTTGAAGGTATGGTTAGGATCTACGTCCTTGGAGGTCTCAGCTGGACATGGCCATGACAAACATGGTCTAACTCTGAACCTAACTGATATTGTACCTGCTCTGAGTGAGTACAGGACCCCTTTAACCTAAAGTCCTCCGGTTGCAAGTACATAAAAACCAAAAGAATTCCCATTAAGTTAGTGGATGGGTGCTAATATCCACCAAAAACACTGCTTACTTAAACACAAAGTTATTTTTAACTTCTCTCGTCCACACTGCCTCGCCACTATTTATCACTAATGACCTAAAGGACTTCTGGAGTGAGTTGAAAGCTCTTTTAGATCTCTAGTTTTTAAAAAATGGTTCGGACACTTACTGTTACCTTAGACATGTAATTTTTCTAGTATAAAATTAAAAAGAAATTATTCCATGTGAAACCAGGTCAAAAAGCTTAGACTCCAACACCATTTGCCACCTTAATAGGACCTCTTAAAAAACATGCTGTCAGCAAATGAAACTGAAATACACTGTTATTTTTACTTTTACATTGATCTGAACTATTAGTCTGTAGCAACTTGACAGTTTCAAATGGCAGTTCTGAAGGGCTGCTGCTTTTAATTACTCAGGATTTGAGGGACAGTGCTGGACTGAGATGGTTTAGCTGAAACAAAAAAAATGTAAAATAATAACAACAAACCTGCTCCAGCCATTTCCTGATTATTGCTTTATCTGTAATTTTTCCTGTCTGGTTTATTATGCACAAATAACATTTTCTTATGATGATATGGGGTTTTTTAACAAGTAATTTCAATATACAAGCCTGTTTTTATTATTAATCCGTTATTAATGCCTGGATTGCTATGTAACCAATATCCAGACTTCAATATTTATTTTTTTCTTTGCAGACATTGAGAAGGAAGCTTTGCTAGGTTGTCACCAGGTTTCTTTCCTTTTTGTTCCTCTTTTATCCAGTCACAATAAAATAATTCATAGTTACATAAATTCATATTGTTGAACAAGGAGAAATGCACATTACTTAAGACTGCAAAATAGAAACTGCTCTGAGTAGTTGCACTGAATTAATGTATCACTTTTCAGTCATAAATTATTGCTATATTGAGAGGAGTAGATGCTGGGCCAGTTACCTTTATAACTTAGAATCTCCTATGTCCAGCTGCCAGGTACTGCTGGAGTTCGTTGTGTCAGTGCATTTATGAACTTTACGATATCCGTAAGGTAAGATACAGTTATATATTTGACTTGAAGCCAAATGCTATCTCCTGCCCTCACTAACCAGGTGGAAATTGTGTCACCCTTCCACTCACTAACAGGGAAATTTGGACTGCATCAGAAGGAGAAAACATTAAGTGCCAAGAAAGCCGCCAAGTAAAGTGCCGAGATCTTGCTTACGTTTTTTTTAAAAGACATGATTACAAGAGCCTCAGTATAAATTAGTATTGACTATTGGATCCTTAGCAAGGGGATTGTTTCTGCATGTTGCAATCTTAGGATACAACCCTTAATCTTTCATAACTCAGAAATAATTTCAAAGCCCTGAGAGAAAATGATGAAGTCATTTTATATTCTTGGTGGTCAGGAGCAGGAAGAATCTTCAAATGATGATCATCTCATACATGCAATGAGAGTTGGTATTTGGATACCAGATGCCTCTGAGAGCTACAGGCTGGTTCTCGTAGTCCATTAAGCTAAAACAAAGAGAAAAAGCCTTTGGTCACGGTGCAGTCAGGCAACAAAATGAAAGGAGGCCGTGATATCTGGTTTTAATTTATGACTCTTATGTTAAATGGATCTGTGAATGTGTATTTAGCATTTTGCTGGAATAGAAAATGTTCCCATATCTTTTCTTACATATTTGACCTTTGGGCTTACAATGAACCATTGCTGAATCATGAACTCACTGACTTTATCTGACAGGTCGGACTCACTTTCTCCTTCAATATTCTTTTCTTCTAGTTGTTACAAATTGTTGCATGTCCTGGGAATGGCTGGCTTTCTGACGTTCAGATTTTAATCAGTCCCTTCTCCCTTCTTCTGACAGTACCATTAAGGGAAGACATTCTTCTAGCTCTTAATGCTGCCCTTTCTAAGTGTTCTTTGTTTACTGAATGGGAAAAAACAAATCCGTGTTTTTATTTGAGCTGACAGTTCAGCATGTGTTACTTCTTATACACTTGTACCGTTAGATCTACATTGTCACTGGTAGGCCAGTGCTCTTTGGTATGAAGTTTAATTTGTACGTTGGAACACACAAGGACTTATAATTTCCTCCTGTTTGGGGAGAATCAGAGTATATATAAATACATTTTTATGATTTATATTCGAATTTTCGGTGCGTCATTTCTTTAAGTATTTTAAAGTATTGTGTTCACTAACAGCTAGCCTTATTCTTTATCATATCCATGGAATAAGGCCTTTCTTTAAGCACAATGCAATCAAAACACCCCGCGCTGAAGAGTATGATGCGAGTCGTGTACTAAGGATATCAGCTGTTTAACTTTCAAATTTAAGCAATCTACATGGATAGAAATCCAAATTTGTAACAAGTAATTTTTTAAAGCTCCTTTGATTTACCAATGTTATCCTATTATTCTACTCAAGTTCAGCCTTCACTTGCTGTCTTTGATAGTAAAAATATTTGGTGAAATAGATAGTATTGCAAGTAATTAATTTCCAGCTCTACGATAATTAAGACAGTTGAGGAAGGAGAAGGAAATGAACTTCATTACAAAACCCTTTCTTCACAGCACGTTTCTTGATAGGGAATGTTTTAAGGCACTGAGGGATATACAATTGGAACAACTACTATTATTTGAGTGGCTTTTGTACTCATGTTCTATTTTATGCAATGTAAAAATCAAATGTTAACTGGAGACTGTGGAGCATGGGGAAGGCTCATGTCAATTATGCCATAATCAGCAAGTATTGTCGTACACTCCGGCACTGCGTGAATAGACTCCAAGTAGCTGTGGTTTTTTGTGGAGTGCTATAGCTGCATCAACGTTCACTCCACAATTAGAGTTTTATTTTTCTAATTCCATCACATAATCGACAGTAAAAGGTACTAGGAATTAGTAATGGTTTATAGGAAATGGAAGCAAAGAAGCACAAGCCAGTAGTTCTACAGTAAAAGGTCAGAAGAACATTTAACTGTGGGTTCTACTCATGGGTAGAAGCCTTGTGAGTATAAATGCAAATGTTATAAAATGTGGAAGAAAAGTATGTTTTAGTCAGAAAGTAAATTGCTTGGTAATTGGAAGATTCACTGACTAAACATCCAGGGAAATACATTCAGGATAAAAAAAAAATATGTGCCTATTTATAGTCATTTTTCAGAGGCATCACACAAGATAGCTATAGGTATGAGAAACTTCCGTATCCAGCAGAAATGGCTGTTACCACCGCTAGCAAAACCATGGTTCAGAATGAATTTTTTTGTCTACTTTAGAGATTTATTTTTTTTTCTCTGAGTTTATGATTTCTGAGAGGCATTGGTTCTGTATGGTTACGCAGACAACATTGAAAACATGATCAGAGACTTATCTATGATCTGATACTTTTCTGTCTGAGACTCCTGACTTCCCCATTCACTTTAATTTAGGCTTCCACGGTCTTGGACTTCAGCTTAAATTTAGTCAAGACTAAAGTTTTGTTTCCTCTAACCCTGATGTAACGATCTGTAGCTATGTCTTTGCTAAATCTCCCAGAAAGGGTTGTTAAAAGGATTATGGTGTATAGTCCCTGTGCTGTGCTTCAAGGATTTATGACTGGTTCCCAGTAACAACAAAAGAAGGATAGACAAGGGAATCACCTGAACAGGATTTGCTCTTGTGTGGTTTAGTGCTGAGTGGGAAGAAAATGTAGTAGGTAGTGCTAGAACCAAAGAATTATGTCCAGAATTCCCAAAGATCATTGTCTGTGTTTTGATTTTAATTTCTGAATTCTTCTTGATTTTTGCAGTTGTTATGCAATTACTAGAGGCACCTTAAAAGTTCAACACTTTTAAATTGTCATCAGCTTCCACTGTCTTTCTAGAGAATCACTGTGTATTCAGAAAGAAACCATAAGAGCTCAGAAAGCAGTATAGTGATTTCTTTATAGTACTTCCTACAGATAACTAGTTTCTGACTTAAGCAAATTAGAAATTATTGTCTGGATTGCCTGCTAAATGTGAAATAGCCTGGTCTTAAGCATTTCACGTCACTACAATCCCCATGATTACAGCTCTTATTAACTGACTATATGTTTGGTTAAATTAGTTGTTTGTTAAATTTGACTGACATTAAGATAAATCTCTGACAAATTCCATAGAAGAGGAAAGCTGACTCCAGGAATGAGCTCACGTGCCACCTGTGCCTCATACGTGAGTTCTGCACGCAGAATTTAGGATTTGATTCCTTCCTCAGTGCCACTCAAGCAATTTATGCTAACGGTGAAACTGATCCAAATTTATTAGAAGTGAGTGTGAATGACCAGGTTATCTCCTCACTATATGATCATCTCAATTCACTGAACTACCGTTCTAGTTCACCTTGTAGATGGATCCCAAAGAGCTTCTATTTCTTGTCATAGTGCCAACAGCACTGATCCTACTGCAATTGTTATATAATTGTACAAAATGAGTCTTAAGGTCTTTTTAAAGAATTTTTATCTGGGCTTTTAGCCTCAGAATGCTAAAAAAGAACGTAGGGAAATCTTATTATCTCTACAATATTGCAGGATAATTAGATATGCTAGGGGAAAACAGGGAAATGCTCATTTACAAGAAGACATTCGAAGGAAGCAAGTGCTTAGTTGCAGGGGCATAGGGAACGAAACAGGCACAGTAGTGTGGGTAGGCATTTGAGATTGTTGCTATCTGAGATTATTAAAAATTGCATCGATTTCCTGCTATGAAAGGTAGCATTCTAGCAGAAATTTTCTGAAATGAGCTGTTATCTGTTTATCATTTGCTTAATAAAATACATATTTAAAAAATTAGAGAGCACTCTGTCTCAAGAAAAAATCTACACAGGCATCAGACCAGTTAAATTTGTTGAGGGAAAGGTGAAAGATTATACATTCAGAGACTGTGGTAAATATTTAAATCTGTAGCTCTCCCTATTGCTAGAATTTCAGAAAACTTAGAGCTTTGTTATCAGAAAATGATGTAATGAACTGAAGAGTTTGTACACATGGTAAATGCGCACTTCAGAGAACTTACTATGCTGCAGCCAAGCTCGATTGCAGGGTTTAACCGTCACTTGCAACCATGCACAGATCACCCCATGGGAGCAAGATATATACTGACCAGGAAATAAAAAGTATCCTCTTTTAAATATGGTTGTTATCTCCAAGTGAGAGTGAGTTATGGTATAACCGAGGGATTTCAGCTAAAGGCGTGAAGTCACTGTATAAGCTAAAGCACATTAAAGTTCTTCACGGAGTAAGGGCAAGCGGTAATCCCCGTAAGAGTGCTTCCAAAGAGCTGCACCGTCCATTACTTTATAGCAGTCTCACTTCCGTAAAAACAGATTTACAGAATGAAATGTCATTTCCTTATGTAATTCATTTTTAATGTAATTTAAAACAACCGTCTCCTAACAAGCCATCCTTTTGGCATACTTAACATGTAACCTTATTCGGTATCTAACGACTGTGGACCTGCTCTATTAAATCCAGTTCATGATGCACGCTTTTCTCAGAATGAAAGTGGAAATGTATGGGTTATATAACCACATAAATGCAGGGCTGAGAGAAATCTTAGGAATCATTTATGCCTAAACTCTTAGGGTATCATATACACCTCGATATTTGCCCAGCCTCTTTTCAAAACCTCTTGTGGGTTATATTGCAGCTGACCTGTCTGTAAATTCTTTAGAAAAGGAGAGTCATATCTGAAAAGCATCTCAACATGATTGGGTGGATAAGTTTCTGGAGGGAGTCTTTCTTATTATGTTTAAAAACAATTGCTCCTTTCCATGTGACTCATATATTAACCAAAGCATGTTAAAACTATTAAATCGGGCATTTACTAAAAAGCCCTCAGAATTAGTTTAAAAATTGAGTAATTAGACCCATGCTGCGATGACATTACTTTTCTGATATTGCTTTCAACTGGAGCCCGGTCTCAGTGCAGTACTTTCATTAGTCGCTCTATGTAAATTAACTGGGAAAGAATGCCATATGCTTTCAATTATATTTTAATGGAAAAGAACAAGTTACTTTCTTTTAGACTGTAAGACTTAGAGGTAGAATTTGTAGTGTGCATAAAATTGGCATTGCAATCACTTTCATTTGCAGAAGATTGATTTGCAATAATTTATCTTTGTGAAGGGTTTATAATCAACTAGAACTTAGATTTACATAGGATTAGAGTTATTTTTAAAAATACCGGTAATACAAAGTACAGCACAGTACCTTTTGATAAGTACTATTAGCTAGATTCTATGACTTGAATGGGAGTTGGAAAAAGCTTCTAATGAGAAAGGTACTATAAAAATAAATTAACTGATGCCAGGGACAGACAGCAGCTAGAAGGGCTCCCATCCAAAATATGTCTCCTGTGATAGCACATGAAGTACTGAAAGGTGTAACAGTTAAATTGTGTTAATGATCAAATTAAAAACAATCTCTACTCCCAAAGTATCCTAATGAAAAATAACTAAATACGAGAAAGGCTTATGAGTGTTTAGTTTTAGGAGGAGGTTTAAGTAAGAAAAAGAAATTATAATGCACATCACAAATAGGCATGAGTTTGTCTGAATTTTGGTTTTATTGATAATCTTTGTGGATTTTCTTGATTAGATAGTGGAGTTTTTAATTTTTGATGTGATTTACTCTGCGAGAATATATAAAAATTCCCTTCGTTGATTCTGAAGCTTTTCATGCAACACATAGAAATTTACAGCTACTCTCTGTGAAAACTACGACTTTGTGGCCAGCTCACGTAGACCTCCATGAGACATCCTTGTCTTGGTTTGAGAGCCCCAGGATAAAAGGTCGCTGAGTTCCTGGCCCAGGTGGCAATCACCACTGAGGTGGAGAGGATGGGTCAGGTGACCCAGATGGGCCAATCACAGCCTTCCTTCCCGTGGTGCTTGGTATAAAAGGGTTGTGGAGGCGGGGTGGGGGTTAGTGCTTGGTGTGCTGGAAGGGTTGCATCGGGACTCTGGGCTCAGGTGCTCCCATCTGCTGTCAAGTCATCAGGAACTTTTCCACTTGGGACCTAGTTGCCATCCAGAAGGTGCAGGTTCCATATTAACCTACTCTCTTATGTCTTTGAATATATTTGCGTACTTATATCTGTACTTGTACCAGTTTAACATCTTCATCGTTACTGTTAGTATTATTTTCTTTTTCATTAATCTGGTTCAAGTTTTTTCCAACCTCCCAGTTTCGCTCCTTGCCTTCCCTGTTCTCCTCCCCTGGGAGAGTGCTGAGGGGATCAGAGAGCATCTGTCAGAGTTCAGTGGCCAGCCTAGCCTTAAACTTAACTTAAGGCAGGCAAACAGGTCTCATAATTCATAGCTTCATAAATTCTAATTTAATATGTTCGTATTAATTTTGGAAGGTTGGAAAAAAACTCAACAGTTATTAGTATGGTTGGAAGTGAAATATTATGTTACATTCTTAGAGACTTTGGATTACAGCCCGTTGTCACGTTGCTCCCTGAGCTGTCAGGTGGGTTATCGTGTTATTTGTGCTACCTACTACTTTCTGATAGCATACATCAGTTACCAGCCAGGTCTTCACTGAAGGTGATTCTTAATTCCTTTGCAGGCTTTGATGTTGAGGATTCAGTAAAATGTACAATTAAGCCCTAAAGGAACATTTAATGAACAAAAAGCATATTCAGGATTAAAAGAGAAACTGACTCAAGTAAAAACTCAAATAGCATTTTAGAGATCAATTTTGTTCTGATTAAGAAAAGAGATGACAAACTATCTATTTGATTTAGAATAACCAGTTCTCCTAGTTGCCTTTAGTCTCATTTGGAATTCTTTCTTGCTTTAGTGGTTTCAAATTTACATGTTGCATTTAACACAACACTCTGTCTATATTCACTGTATTATTGTATGTACTTTAGTATAAAATTCAGTTGTGTATTGCAGAGTTCACTGGATAGCTGAGAGATAGAAGCTTCATGCTGCACCATTTCAATAGTTATCACCTCTTGTTTCTCATTAGCAATTCTTGTAATCCTTTCTGGTAGGTAGCTTCAAAAGATCAGAAATGATTTTTTCACTCTAAGGTAGTCAAATGGAAATATTGCCATTTAAAATGGCTTGTGCATTCTCTGTCCAGAAACTGTGTAGCCCCACTTCAATTATTGGTGAAAAGCGGTTGCTATGGCTAACAAAAGGAAAAAAAGTGAGAAAGAAAATTGCAGCAGTTACTCGGGAGAAGACAATGGAGCCATGCTCTAATTCACTGTAGCCCTTGTGTCAAAAAATTAAGAGATAATCAACTCTCAGCATCTAAATAAAGTTAACAGATTATGTGATTTTTGACTCATACAGATGCTGCAAAGCACACAGATTGACCTGGGAAGAGAGGAACATCCAGTGGGTAGGGGGTGGGAAGAGCATCCCCTGCAAAATTATGTGGGAAAACCAGAGTTTAACAGCTGTGGCATCAAAAAAGAAAAAGATTATGTTTTTTTCAACTTGGAGGAATATTAGATGTCAAAAAAGTAGTATGAGATTGGCCATTTACTGAAGATAGGAGTTCAGTTGCTTTAGAGTAAAATAGAAAGACTTACTTGCTCAAAATATAACTAGGCAGAAGCTTCTAATTTCAGGACAAGTAGAAATAAATGCATGTGCTACAGAGCTCTAAACAAAACAAGAGACTGACAAATAACATGTAATTTTTGAAATATTTTTGATACCTTCAGTTGTTTTGGAATTACCTGGGAAAGTCTTTTAGCTAACAAACACTCACACTGTGTCATTTTTGGGAGATGTGTTTCTATAATACAGAACTATGCTACGAAAATTTTTCAGGGGCAGAGTAGGAAAATGAAATATAGATGTTCCTTTGTGTGTGTGCGTGCATGCATTAACGCACTGGTGCACACATTCCGCTTAAAAATAATTTTTTAACATTTCTATTATGCAGCACCTGTTGCTACTGGAGAAATTGCTTCATTACTCTGTGACAGACACTTGTCTTTTAAAAAAGTGTATGTGGTCAGTAGTGATGTGCTGATTTGAAATCTGCGTCTCTGGCGTAGCTTTATCAGAAGAACAAAGGCGGATCTGGAATTCTCCTCACTACCCCGCTAGCTTCACTTCTTTTTGGTGGCGGGGAGGCTTCTCTGTGTCCACCACCACCACCCATTTGGGTTGTAGCTCATGCAACGCAATGAGCTGAGCTTCAACTGTGGCTTTTCTCTGCACCCTGGACTCATCCCACCCTTTCTCCTACGGCAGTTGCAATGTTTCTTCATATTAAGCAACTAAATGTTGCTGTTGTCAAAACTACATAGAAACTTTTAAGTGATAAAGTGCATGAGAAGTCTAAACATCCAATAAGAGGTGAGGAAGGGAGCTGTCAAACTCCTGTAGGAATGGCTTTAACTTATTCCACTTCTATTTTTAAATAATTTAAAAATAAATAGAGATTAGATCGTTTAATTACGCAATTATTTAGTAACTCGCTTTGAGAAAATCTCATTCCCTGAAGTTACATATCGTGAATGTCTGTGATTTTTGTTAGAGTTAAAAAAACATGGAGTCAAACATCAGGGATGGAAAAAGATGATTACTGATAATAACCTCATCTAGTTCCCTGTCAACACTCAAGTACTTCATCAGAAACCTGCTAGAGTTTCATTAGGTTTAACTTTAAATAACACAAAGGATCATTTTCCCTCATGGCCTTTTGAGGAAGTATTTCCCAGCATATAAATTCTAACACACCCTTTTTGTCCACTGTCATTGAATACGTGAACTATGGGCTATAAATATTCACCAGCTTGAAAAGACTTTAAAACACTTCAACTCTTTATTCATTGTTAGCTGAGTATTTTAAAATAGTATTTTATTTTTGTGATGATCTTTCCTGCTCCCTCACCGTGTTTTCTGCGGTTCCTTCCAATGCATGATTTAGGGTTGGGATTTTTTGCTTCGTTACATTTTTGACTTATACTTTATTGTTCAAATAACTTTTTGCTGTAATGCTCTGTAGAGTTAAGCTTTAGTACAGCCTTCACTCCGGTGAGAGAGAACACAAATGGGTTTTGTTAGTGGTCCTATTTGGCCAACAAGTAATAGGAGAGAGAGAGCAAAGGTGCCCTCCAGTTATCTTACAGAAGTTCTCAGTAACGGTTGTGAGATCTGAAAGCTCATTTTCTCTGTACTTCCATCTCGCCTTGATCCACCTAGGCAGCAGTTATTTAATTCGAGAGCGAATTTTGGCTTAATATTGAGGAAAACTTAAAGGGTTGTATGTGCTGTTTAGCTAATAAAGAGGTGCTGGGCTGGGTGTTGCCTGGGCATTGCTGTTGCTCCAGTCCCGCCTAACCTATCGGTTGCTTCCTAATTGATAATAGTCTGAGACGAAGGACAGTAAATTGCGTTTGTTTTTCTTGCCATTCCTTGGTATTGCAACAAGGATGATTTATGAACTGCTGTGTATAACACTATGGAACAAATACCTGCAGAAAAGTTCTTTTCTTGTTGTTTCTTTGACCTGTGCTAATACATCAGCGATGCTGCTCTCGTCTCAGGATTTGTCCTGTCCTGCCAATGCGTAGCTCTGGGTGAATCCAGCTCACGATGGTATTACTCTTTTTTTATTATTATTTCTGCATTAAGTGCTCTTAAATAGCTAGTGAACAAAATAGTCAGGAGTGCTAGAAGTGAAGGCCTTTTGACTCAGTAGAATGCGTTGTAAAATATGATACCAAATATGAAAACTAAGTTCTGAATTAAGACAATGAAACACACCTTCCTCTCAAACTTTAAAAAAAAAAAAAGGTGGCAATTGAAATAAGGAGAACAATGTAGGAAGATTCCTAGATGAAAGAATCTGAAGTCTTATTAAAAATAAAAGCTGTCATTTTAGCAGTGTTGCCATCCAGTTACCAAATATTTCAGTATTTTAACCTCTGCCTCCATCTACTGGACACCAGGTGAAAGTGTTCGGCTCAGTCCCCCAGATTCGCTGCTAAATCTTAAAAGAAATGCTGCCATGTCCATAAGGTTTTCACACAGATGTCTTCTGCGCTTGACTCGTGCTTTAGGAACAGATTTGTAAAAGGTCATTTTGCATTGAAAAAGGAGTGAAAGTTGGATATCGTGGTACAGATTGTTCTGCAGTCAGTCAGATGCTTTCGAAATCGTCAGCCACTGATATTTCTGGGTGGAAGCTGGTGATTGTCACCTGTGGCCAGAAACTTTGATGCAAATATTCAAAGCTTTAATTAATGTCCTGAGTATGGGCTGCAGCTTCACTGGGGCACGTTCTTGGTTGATAATTCAGAGAATTATGATTCTTTCGCGTGAATTCAGTTACTGCATGGACCTCGTCTAAAGAACAGTGTTCTAGCGTTAACAACCTATTTTATCCTGATGTTCTGTTTTTTTCAATAAACTGAAATAGAGAAGTGCCAAAGTATATCTTGAAATGCCAAGCCTTTAGACAAATTTCTTCCAAATTTACAATTGGTTAGTCTGAATTTGTGGTTTTGGCAAACATTTAAATTCACTGCCTATGAGAAATTGGATGATGCAGTACTGTGTTCTGCATGACTGGGGAGGGAATTAGGTAGTTCTGCTGACATATGGGTGCATTTCTTGTGAGTTGTGAAGCTTACAAATAAATGTATGTACACACACTCTTCCTCCCCCCCAGCAAATATAAGTGCCTATAATGGGATATCACTTCATCCTTTTGACTGGTAGCCTGGAGACTTCCCCAGCTCTGGCTGCTGTTGCCTCTCGTTTTCTTCTTGCTGCCAGAGACACAGACCTTCCTTTCCAGAAGGAGAAGCAGAATAAAACTAGTAATCAACCTTCTGGAAATTCTCGACCAGCAAAGCAGTTTATCACTTTAAAATGTTGGCCAAACTAAGATACCAGATGTGGCAGGAATTTCCCTGTTAAAGTTTCCCTCCTGCCCTACCCTTTTTTTTAAAGGGTTCAGCATAATCAAAGGACAGTATTTGCCCCAGTCCTGGGCTCCATTTCTCTCCGTGCACAGCCTGCGGTGCTTCTCCTGAAGGCTCTGGTATACCCAAAGGCTCAGAGCTTAAGCACTAGGCTTGAGTTTGAAGCAAACCGCTTTGCAGCCCTCATTTGAGTTTAAGAGTTAAATTGTCACCACAGACAGAACCACTCTGACTTCAGAAGACCCCCTTGAACCTAAGTCAGTAATTCATTAAAGGAAATGGAAGCCTTTATTACAGACTTTAATTTCCATGTTGCTAAACCCACAAATGAGTATGTGAGAGTCCGTTCACTACTAGGCACGAGTAGCTCATTCGCCTCTCTCGGCTCCCTCCCTTGGCCTGTGCCCTGGCAATTTATGAAGTGACAGCAGTGCACAAGCCTGTTATCACTGTGGCAAACTCCCCGTAATAGTTTCTACAGTGATAACGTCAGGGCTCGGTGGTAATGGACACAGACAATTAACTCCCTGTCTATCCTTTCTCCTTGCATAGCTTTACTAATGCCAAAACTAAATGTCAAGTAGGAAAATCCTCTGTTTTGTCCCGCTAGCCTAGAAGCTGTAGATAAGCATAAAATCTAAGCCAAACATTACATCTCTGGAGATTTCGCATATGACTAATTACAATTCGGAAGCATATATGGTTTTAATTACGCTCTGGTTTTGAGCAGACAGACAATACGAAGGACTGCGGTGGTGAGAGCCCTGAGGATGTCAGGCTGTGAATTCGACTCTAGAAGTGGATCTGATAAGAGACAAGGGAGTATTTCCTCCGTGCTGCCTTTTGCAGGCTTTGCTTGAGGGAGAAAGTAATCTGATGTCGAGTGTTTAAGGGACTGGAGGATATTCCTGCAGTCACACACCTCGCTAGCAATTTGTCCTATGGTGAATCATGAAGATTTGGCAGGATAATGTCCAATCCAGGAGCAATTTTGAGATTTTTGCAGTGGGAAATCAAACCAGCCTGACGCTGAGCCAGATTTGTAGCTAAATTGTTATTCCTTGTGATAACTGCTATTGCTTCCTATTTGTCATTGCACCAGGCTTGTACATGCATCACTCTGACAGGTGCTCTTTATGGCAGCGTTTCTGGAACTAGGTCAAGGAGGTTGATGGGTAATTTGTGCTTGGAAGACCAGAAAGCATGATAAGGGGAAGGGAGGTGATTTGGAGTGTTTCTGTCCAACAGTTCATTGATCTACTGGTGGATTATGATACGACATTTTCACAGGCACAAATCTGCCAGCCCCATGAACAGTGGTTTATTTGTACAAAGAAGAAAAACAGCTGCTCACCGATTCATGTCTTCAAAATAATATTGTTTTTAACTTTCTCAGAAAATGAAATCTAGAATATTGAAAGTTGAGTTCTTTTTTTTTTATCGCTAGGTTGAGTTCAAAGATATTTTCTGAAAAAGTCATCAAGCTATACTGAAAAGAAAAAGTCTTACTTCATTACTATAATATGAGCATTCATTATGGCTACAATAAAAATAGAGATATCACATGGAAATAGCGTTAATGATCTGCACTGTAAAGTTGATTGGGATATGCGGGTGATTTGAATATAAGTGACAGCCAATAGTAAGATAATTGCTCACTAGTAATTTTGGAATTAAATTAGTAATATTCACACAGTTAAAGTTTTAAGTATGCCATTGATGCAGTCCACAAAGAACTTCTGTGGAAGAGGATCAAGTTTAAAGAATGAAGCCTTTCATCAGATGATCGGTTGTATATTTTAGAACTGCAGCAGAGTTGAGTGAAATTTGAAGTTACAAGCAATGGAAGGTATGAGAGGTTTAAAAGCTCTCTTCAGACATTGCCTTGCCCGTAGGGCTGCCCAGTGCCCAGTTATGTTGGCTTGCTTTATGTAAATACCTTCATTTGCTGTCATCTTGGCCTTAATCCCAATGAAGTCTTGGGTAAATATATCTGGCTCTCCTAGAACTTCAGTAATTGACCTTCAGTGCTCGGGCAAGTCAGTCAGGGCATCCTCTGTTCAAACGATAGGGACCTAAAAGAAGCCGTTATTTACATCCTATGCAGAAGCATCATCTGATTGTGCTTATTCATGTTAAGGACAATGAAGCAGAAATTCATTGGCCTGATACTTCTCACCAGGCTGGGGATCAACACAGGTAGCAAGTTTAATTGCTTGCAAAATACTCCTTTTCCATTTTCTTTTCCTTTCTTAGATCATTTCATAGGCTATGGATTAAAAATGTTATAGATCAGAAGATGGTCTTACATATGGACCAATAGGTTGTATTGAGATCGACTAAAATTCAGAGTGACTTGAAGTTGAAAGTAGCAAATACTATTTTTTTTGTTTGTTTCCAGAGCTGACTTTTTATTTTTTCTTTCATTGGCTTTTACTAACATGAAGTGATTTAATAAGCAAGTTAGGCAAACAACCTTGAAATGCTGCTAGTGAATTTCAAAATACATAAAGAATGTGATCAAAAACTATTCTGTAAATGTAAAGAAACATTCCATGAAGATTTTGGTTTGTCTTTTATACCACTTTTTTGCCTCTGGGGAAACTGTAGACAGAAGAAAAGCACAAAATCCTTAGAATCCTCAGAGAGGCTCACAGCAGGTAGGAATAGATTGCTTAGCAGGGCAGAACGAGTATTTGTTCAGTTGTCATCATGTGTCATCCCTTTGCTGGGAGCCTCGGAGTTCCCCAGCTCCACCGCAACATGCCAAGAGGTGACAGGGTGTCTGTGGAAGAGGCTTGATTCCTCTTTGGAGCCCTTTGATATCAGATGCCCAAATGGTCTTTGAAAATCTTCTTGAAGCATGTCCTGGTTTATCCCGGATGCATTTTTTAAAAACACGAGCCTAGAAACCCGTTAAGCAGTCCTATAGCCAGGTTTTAAGGATATCTCCAGCTGTAAGAATTGAGCGCCTTGCTGTGTGCTAGAATAATTCATGTGGCTCTCTGTCACCTGACAAGTTTTAAGATTGAAGATATAGATTTATCTAAAATTGGGGTTTGCAACAATGAAACCTTAGAGAAGATAAAATACATTAACGAGCTACACTTACAGGCTCTCTACGGCTGCTTTCATATCTCAGTTTATTTGCACTCATCGTACTGCAGGTTAAACTTAAATCTCCTCTCAGATTTCTAGTGTTCAAAGTAGCCTCTGCTGCTTCCTTCAACAGAAAAGCAAAGATTGGAGTATGGAGCAAAAGCAACGACCTTTCTTTTAAGCTGCCCTGACCTGGGATGCACCAGTTTCTCTTAATTCCCAACTACAAAACCTACCTCCCTCCTGCTTCCACATCTCTGCCTCAGGAAGGAGTCATGTCCTTCCTCTGTCTTCCACATCCTTGGTTACCATGCCCAGCGCACAGTTATGCTTAACATATCCAAGTTCTAGGAAAGTGGTTTTGGTGGCTTTTTTTCTTCTCTTTTAAAAGAAAGTTTCCAGGAATGCACTGATAGAGCTTCTTAGTAACAGCATTGTACTGAATTCCTTTCAGTATCATGCAAAGATCAAATATGCGATCATAAATGTTGAATCATTTTGAGAGATGTCCTTCCTCTCCTCTACCTGCATTTAAATATATCAGATACCTCAAAGGATCCTTATATACCGTGCTGGTGAGGCTGTCATAAACATGGAACTGCAAACGTGTGTGGTGACATGGAAATGGTCACAGAAAAGAAATCTCATTTTGGTTTGGTTAAAACCATTGTTTTTCTTCTAAGATATATTAAATGTACCATGCTAATTATACTGTATTTTTTTGAAAGGAGAAGCAAATTAGTATATTGGGTTTTTTCTATATGCCTAGTGAAACTTTAAACATTTTCATGAAAGAGATGGAAAATATCTAAACATTAAGGATATCCTTGTTTACCAATTTAGATTACCTAAATATCTGAAATTAATCTTTTAATAATAACTTCAAAAGCACTACAATAAGCTGTCTGTGACTGAAGTAGCCAGTCATTTCAAATGTGAAGGAGAACCAAAACAAATTACCTGTACAGACGTATGTATGTCATTTACCTGATGAGATCTTGACTTTATTAAGTGTGTCTGAAAGAACAGGGAGTACTGAGCACATGTAAATGAATCACAGTTACTGAGTACACATTATACACTTAAGTGCCTTGAAGAGATAACACAAAATAGTTCAGATTTTTCAATGCAGGTAACGCACTACTTTAATCACCTATTAATTTCCAGAAGAACTTACAGCAGAATGTATCTCTAGGCTCACCAGCCTAGATACCTTGACACAGACTTAGCTTGGACTCAGCTCAGCTCTACATATACCCTAAATATGTAAAAAATGTACAACAATTCACTTCAGTAGAATTAATCAGTGACAGATTGTTGGGGAACAATTGGCCAATTTTTTCTAGAATTTTGTTTCACAAACTGACCATGAACCTGTAATTTCTCTATACTGAGGAAAGTCATATTTTATACCCGAATTTGTAACAGAACTGCAAGATTCAGCATTTCTGAGCCAGATTACAAGCCCTTACATGCCTTTCATTTTCAAAAAAGGGGTCTTACACCTGGAAGGAATCCAGGGGAGAGTAGGAGTCATTAAATGCCTAGAAAGTATGATCTACACTGTAAAATTGAAATGGTTTGTCAATTAAAATGGAGAAGCCTGAAAGGGAGACAAGCAGATTTCAGATATGTAAATAACAGGTAATGAAAAAACAGGGTGATGATCTTATTACTGTGCCCAGATCAGCTGAGTTTTACCTTGAGTTTTAACATAAGTGCTCAGACATTAGGGAAAACATCCTAGTAGTATAACTCTAGGAGCAGTTCTGAAAACATGTTAATAATGAGCTCAGGTGCTCTGCTTCAGACAAATGAAGTAATTAGGTAATCTCTATAGGTCATTTTTTTAAAAAAAATTATTTTATTTTTTCGTATTTATCACAGGCACTATTCTGGCACAGTTCAAAATGTAGCACTGCTGTTTCTCCAGATTTATTTACATAAACATTTTTTCGAAACTTCCTTTTAGAGCAGCTAATGACTCTAGAGCCATGACCTACCTTTTACAACTTCCTGTGAATCCATGTCCTCATCTATTATGGCCATTGCCTGACAGCTCTCCTTGATCTCTGAGACTTTTGGTTTTGTCCAAAGTGGATGTCTTTTTCCCTGGAACGGGCACATTTGTCCTTCCCCGATTCTGTACAAAAAAAAAAAGAAAAGGATATCCTGAGTTATTATGTCTTCTTCAGGTGCACTTTTATTAAAACTTAGAAGTTTTTTTGCATTTAGAATAATTCATGAAAATTCGCAAAGGCTTATTGTGCTACATGACACTTAGTTAACTATTTCTAAGTACATTTCTATACATACATCTTTATGCCTATGAAGTGACAATGCAAGAAAACCATGGTTTCTATGTATGTATTTCCATTTGAGGTATTATAATCTAATAAAACTTTCAGGACTCTTATAATTAAGAGTAATCAAATGTCTTATTTTCAATATTAATATAAACTTCTCCATTTAATCAGCGGGAGTTCAAGATTCATGGTTATCCTACTAATAGAATCACTGTTCCCCCAAAGAAAAGCTTCAGTAATTATTACGAAGGAAACGAAGGACATAAACTGAATAAAGTAAGTGGAATGAATGGATCTCTCAAACTTTGGTGACCAGAAACCATTTTATTATATCTAAGACATAAATTCCATTGACATGGAATTACACTGTTTAATGAAAAAAGCTGCAGATGGATGGAAACTTCTACTGAATGCTCTGTCAGTCTCTTGCCATTCTGAGAAGAGTTGGCAACGATAAATATGGAGAAAAACTGAGGATCTTTCTACTCAATTTTACACATCGTTTACTATACCTGTACTGATTTCCTTTTAAAAATGGACATTTTCCAACAACACATGCAGTGTTTTGGAGAAAAAGTTAGTCTGTAAGTTGTTGGAGCTATTCCGAGTGAGCAGCTTGGTCTATACTGGGCCCATTAAATCACCAGGCTATCTGTTCCAGTACAGTTATATACCTTTTTGATGAGAATTCATATAATTTAGTTTCAACCATATTATTTACTACAGGACATACATGAAAACTTTCTGT
Source organism: Apaloderma vittatum (assembly GCF_000703405.1). Classification (NCBI taxonomy): domain Eukaryota; kingdom Metazoa; phylum Chordata; class Aves; order Trogoniformes; family Trogonidae; genus Apaloderma; species Apaloderma vittatum. Next base: position 83,932 of record NW_009717604.1, on the reverse strand, counting down.
TTCATAAAGCAACTCAATAAATAAACTTGATTTTGTTACGTTGAGAAAGATTTGCCAATGAGAGAGAGCTTGTGCCTGACATGGCTTATATTGTGCTGTAACAGAGATCCAGTGAGGCAAAATAAGTCTGCTATCCTGAAACGCCAGGAAGTTTTGGGGTATTTAAAGTACATTTTTGTGTGTTTTAGGTCTTACTCTAATAGACAAAATCTTAAGACACTCTCGATTTCTGCTACAGCTACTAGCATGGTACCCACCTACTGCTTCTGTGTGTTTGAGGAATATTCCTAATATAATTCCCTATTTATAGTACAGCTGATTGAATGGTCTTATGTGGGAGGGAAACACAAAAGTCTGACTTTCATATGTCTGCATTCTTTCAGAGCCATAAAATTGTGTGTACAGTGACTGGGTAGGCTGAGGACTCAGAGACAACATTTTATAAAACAGCTAAATACGTTACTTCTTAAACCCAGACTTTTTGAATATTTTAATGTTGGGATAGTCTCCCTTTTTTAACTTTTTATTTCTCAAGACTTAAATGTCAGAAAAACATGAAAGTGTTTTGGTGAAGTCCATTTTAACTTGGGTGCATACTGATCACACGTATTCTGTGTTTGAGCTGTGTTAATTTTCATAGAACTATTTGAACCTTTTCTGAAATGTCATGTTTGTACATCACTTAATTTTATTCTTTTAAAAGTTCCAGTAACGCAAACTTTATATGCATGTCAGTGCATACTTTGTGAAATTGTTGAGCAGTCTTATGATTTTGAACTTGAGATAAATCTTCTGCGATGTCCGTCTTTGTGTAGAGACATGTGGGTCAATAATTAATGAAAACAAAATAAAACTAATACTGACAGGTGGGTTTTGAAAAGCAATCTTTGCGATAAATATAAACTTCAGTAGAAATCTCACTTCGTTAACATCAAAAAGTATTTGCTTGAAGCCCTCGTGTATTTCGTACACCTTGGCTGGGAAATATATTTACATACACCGTTTATTTGAAGCTTTGGAGAGCTGAGAAAGATGAAACATTCTGTTGGCTTCTGTTTATTGATTAGATTTTCATTTCTGCAGTACATTGGGGAGGAAGGAGGAGGAAAGTTAAGAGCTTTTTAATGGTTATCAATTTCTTCCCAATGTCCTCCTCCTTAAAATGAGAGCAAAACTATGATTTAGGCTTCTTAAATATATTTTAGGAAAAAAAAAAGATTACTGAACTACCTTACCATGTAGTGACCAGAGTATGTTACTATATCACAATCTAGAATTTAAATCTCTATAAAATACTTTGAACGTTTTGAGACCATAACAGACTTTGAGTCCTCTCTCTGCCTGGATCATGCCTCCAGTAACTAACACATCTTGTGCAGATACAGATTTATTATGGAGGTTTCTTCTATCTTATCCACTGTAACATTCAGTTATATTACCACTCTGCATTTTCTTAGATTTTATGCATCCCCTTTCTTCAATAAGTTTGATTTAAGTTTGTTGGTTTTTTTAAAAAATTAGAAGTATCATATGCAAATTTGTTCATATGAATGTTTGCAAAATACTGAATGAATTGATGACGGATTTGAATTCACAGTTTACATTTACACATCATATTTACAGCATAAGGCTCTTGAGCAGCAAAAATGCACGATACCCGTCTGATTTTGTTCATCAATCTGTGTCATTGTCAAGATTTTTGGTCAATTTATATTCCCAAGAGAGGAAGACTGTAACTGATTCATAGTTCTGCTTTTCAGAGCTATTTCTAAGCTGAGCTTTAAAGCAGCTTCTTCAGTTTTATTGAAGTAGAATTCTCAATGTGCAGTTCAGCAGAGGACTGGAACAGAAATTTCAAAGTGTGGTCATTTCTGTGACTTTACAAAATTCTACCATGAACTAGGAAAGCATTAGCCAAGCACTCAAATTTTGACTGCATTGTAATTTATGCCAATAGAAGGTCTGCATTATCATCAGTGAGCTACTGCTAAGTGCTAAGGTCAGTTGTGCATTTCATACTTCAGCTGCAGAGGAAGAATTTTATTGCTTTTCATAGTCATGGTGCAGTGAAAAAGGTGCTTTATGATGCCACAGACAATTAATTGAGGTACATTACGTAGAAACTAGAAAGGTCACACATGGAACATAATTGACACCTCATAACCCCTATTAATGATTACAGAAATGCAAATTAGTACTCTTCACTTTCCAACGAGTAGCATAACTCTTCTCCAGCTTTGAATTATGTTTCCATTTACTTACAATCTTTACTCTTTAGAATGTTTAATTTACCTTCTTTTTAAGCAAAGTAACCTTAGCCTACATGAAAAATTATACATTATATAAATTATTCTCTTCATAAAAGGTCTATTAAGCTGCAATTAAATTTCTGTACAAATATACGAATAACACGCTTAATCCTTCAGTCACCTCCTTTTAAGGTTACATGTGCTAATACTTTTTCTGTTTCATGGGATTCCAGAAAAATGTTTGCCCTTCCTTTGTGAAGACTAACTTGAAAATCTAAGTCTTTAGGTACTGAAGAATAAATTAAAGGTTTATTTAGAAGCTGTTTGGGGTTTGTTGTTTTTGCATACGAGAGGAGCAATCCTAACCCAGAAGGATGAGGAGGCTTTAATTAAGAGTTAGTCACTAAGCTTGCTCCAACCACTTACAAGATCACTACAGGTCAGATCCTACTGTAACTAATGCTGCAGGTTATTGGTACTTTCTGGTGCTTGTATTAAAAGCTGTGGTGGCATCACTGCATGACATCATGATACAGCATCACTGAACTGGGAGAGTTTGTTTCCTTCTTGGCTCTAAGGTTTTCAATGCTGACCAAGACTGAAGAAACATTTGGTGGAGCGTGAAATTTCTTTTAAAGAGATATTTTATTCCTTTTATTCTTTTTTAATATCTTCATGTAGTTCTGTTTGAAACTTAGCTCTTTTGCTGCTTTTCTGAAGTAAAGACTCGGAAAGAGTAAACTTACAGCACTTTTATGTTTGAGGCAGGAGCTATAGATCCTTGCCAGCCCTACAAAGTTTACAAAGGGGTATGTTGGTCTTTAAAGTTCAGAACTTCTCGTTTGCTTTCTAAGTATGCACAGAGACAGTAAGTTTTGTACCAATGTCAAACCCAGCACTTATTCTGAAAAAAATAGTAGTGCAATGATGGAACACTCCACGTCATAGACTCTCAAAGTAGAGCTAAGTCTGAAATTAGGTTGGGTTGCTCAAGGACATGGCCTTAAAACATGGAAGTGTTCTCATATGTATTTCAGAGAGAACGGCCAAACACTGGAAGAGGTTCCCCAGAGTGGCTCTGCCACCTCCTTCCTTGCCGATGTTCAAAACCTGACTGGAGACAAAACTCCAAAAGTTTCTTCCAACCTCAGCTGTCCTGTGCTTCCCACTCCCTCGATTCCTGGGCAGCCTGCAAAAGACACAGACATCACCTTTCCTTAATGTTTGTTTCACTGATCATACAAACCTGTATCTGCCACTAATTAGTGCTAGCTAACAAGTTCAGGCTTCAGTATGCCTTAGGCCAGCTTTGTCTTTCAGGGAGAGCACAGGTTTGGCTCCTTTCTTCCCGCGTTCCCGCTGAAGTCATCGCGTTGCCGCAGATGCAGTCCCCAAGCACCTTCCTGACACGCCTATTGGCACTGCAGTCGTAGTAAAAGAAGTGTAAAGGCCAATGTGGCCTTTCTTGAACTTTCTTAATTTTTCCCAAGAGCCTCTAAGGACTGATCATCCACATCCAGCTCTCCGTCCTCATCTGGCTGTCAGTAATTAAAGGTTGTGGATTATAGCCTCCCCAAGTCATCCGCAGAATTGAAAAAGACGCAGTTTTTAAGTACTGCTTATGTCTGTATGTTGAAGCAGACTTAACTCTTCTGGAGCAGTGGTTTACCTGTCTCGCACATGGTGTGTAGTCTCTGTTTGAAGTTCATTGCACCAAGACTTCAGCTGTTGTGAACCAACAAAGCTGCGCTCAGCCTGAATATCCAACAGCGCTGAGAAACTCCCTAATTGTGACTCTAAAGATAATCTTTAGCAGTTTCTGACCTTTTCAATTGTTTACCTGCAAAAGCATTTTAGAATGAGACCATTGATTCATTTGCTTCTCCCAGATGACTGGTACATTGATTTATAATGTTCATATGTCATTTGATGGAAGAATTTTCGTAAGGGTGTCCAGAACATAAGATTGTGCCATGAGCAATTTATCAGTTTGAGCTTTAAAAATTACGCTTGTGTTTAAGTTTAAACCAGGTAGCCATCTTAGAGCAGAGTTTTCAGCTTTCCTTGGTGTAGCTATCTACCTAATGATGTGGTCTGAATGTCGAAGATGAATGGTGCAGAGCCCTCACCTCAATTGTTGGTAAATAGTGCAGAACAACACCGAGGCTCATTTGCCATTTGATTCATTTTTCCCACTTACTTAGAAGGGATGAAAACATTTCCTTTTGTCCCTTCCTTCTATTTAAGACAATAAAAACTTTATGCTTGTATTTTACAATGCAGAGAGCAGAGCAGTGATGGAGACAACTAAAAAATTTCCCTAAAAGAGTTTGAGTTTTCTGAAGTTCCTGCTGTCTTACGACACTGATCTTTATTCTTTTCTCAAAACTTAAGGCTACTGAGGTCAGTGGTCATTCCACCTCTTAACAGGTATAAAAATAAATAGCATGCTTAGAATCATAGCTCTGTGTCATAGTAATACTTGCCCTATTAACATGCAACTAAAAAAACCACTTTATTTAGTAAATGTAACAAAGATTTCATGACAGTTTGTATTTAGTCAGTTGCATCATCATTATCCAGCTACTGAAAGTCAGACCGAATAAATAAACACACAGTATAAAGAACCACTTTTTCTTTAAAATGTTATGTATGTTGGTATCCTGATTAGCACACCAAGTTTTAGTGTGAGTTATCTTCCCAACCAAATTTATTTCTTTTTAGCATTTTAAGTAAACAGACCTCCCTCCTTTCCATTAAAGAAATGAGTCCACTGTTTGTAAGAGCTATAGGAATCTATTTTTTTCCAGTAATATAATTTCCTGCTGTTAAATCTGTTACTATTGAGACACATAACAAGCTTTTAAACTTTTCAAAAACGTAATGGATATGCAGTCGGGGATACAGCTTGTCATTGTTTCTCACATTTAAAACGCAGATTCAGAGCTATTTGGAATTTTCTATACAATCCAAACCTCAGTTTCTCTTACACTCAAATGCGGTTCTTCCTCTCTCTTCCTTTAGGCTGTCAGCCACACACTCTGCTCTTTGTGGTATGTTTTTCAAGTCAAAATTAAATTACTGATATTGTAATTCAATGCCATATTTATAAATCGATTTGCTTTGTAAAAATAGCTTGGAGTGCCATTACAGATACACTGGCTAGACTGGGTGACTTTTTGAGATATCACCTGCAGGAGACTAAAAATAAAATTTGTCTGTACTGAATTACAAGACTATTGTGTGTGCCACTAGACACACGAAATGCCAGGAGTTTCCAGTCTTAGGGAGTTTAGAGATATAGTGTTTAATGCAGTGCAAACTTTTCCTAAGACTCAAACGCAAGCAACTCTCAAGGTCACTCATTCAGACGGGTTATCATATATATTGAATGTTTTCTTGTTTTAATTGAATGGTTCTAGTCATAGAGTTCATTAGCTGAATTATTGATTAATCTAGGATTGGTTAATACAAGATTAGAAGTCGAAAGGTGTATCATTTTTTGTGTTTGTTGATCCTCCTGAAATAATTTGTATGTTTGTTCTTTGATCCTTGTTAGTTCTCCACAGTAAGAGACTGTTTCAGTTTTCTATTCCTTTGGCAGTCGTAATTCCAGAGGACTGTAAACTAGGAGTTGGCATGTACAGTAATTTTCGGAGATTCGATGCACTGATTGCTTTATTTTAAAAAATGTGTTTTATTCTCCCCATTGGTTTTTGGCTCTTGATATAGGTAAAAAAGTTGATGGCTGATTCTGAGAAGTAACATACCTCTTGTAACTTCTTGTAATGTCCACTCACTTCCTGCGAAAACCACAGAGGGGGATAAATTCCTGAAATAAAAGAAAACAAGTAGAAGTAGAGAAATGTTGAGGAGTAGTAAATAGAAGAAGGAACAAACAAGGAACAAACATTCTTGGTAGAGTGTAAAATGTACCGTGTAGTCACTGGTATATACTACAAAATGTACAAGTATACACATTATACAGGTAATTTATTGCCTGGAGCACATTTCTATGAATTCATTAATTTTGCGTTACTGATTCCTCCCCTTTTCTTTCTTCAGACTTATTTACACACACGTCATCATTTTCAACAATATCATTATTGGTGTGGCCTCTAACAAAAATAGTAGGTCTGTTTAACATTGCTATTGGAAGAGCATTTTTGTTGGATATTTCTCATGTTAGGAAGCAAGGCTGGCTAGGGGCGGAAAAGCTCATCGTCTTCACATGAGCACAATTTCCATGAGGCAAACTTAGAAAACAAAACCAGAAAGTATCTCAAGTTTTCCTAAGTTAATGTGAAGTTTCCATAAGATACCGAATTTGTTTATTTTCATTATGTAATGACAGAAATTACATCTCTTAGACTAAAGAATTAGCCTGCACTCGTAAAAGGACAACACAAGACCTCAGTCATCATGACCTGGGTTCACAACCATGGAAACTAAACAACCTTCTAATCTTTACAGGAATAGGATGATATGTTTTTTACAGAAATAAAGATTACACATTTTGGCATTGGCTATAATTAGCACCTACAATCTACCCATATCTCAGACCTGGAAACATGAGCCACATATCTATTTAGATAAGAGAGCAGAGTTTTGGACTGTAAGCAATTCCAGTCATAGGAATAAGCAGTTTATCTTTTGAGTCTGTTAGGTTTTTTTATTTTAAAATTAAGTCGCTTTTAATGAAATGCATATGTGCTTTTCACAGATCATGAAACTTAAAAAATAATATGTTTTCCAAAAGGGTAAGGAATGTATGATGTTTATAGTAGAGATATATTACTCCGTGAACCACAGAGCTTGAATTTTTTTTACTTAGCAGCACTTCATAATAGAAGAGCAAATGGACTAATAGTGGAAAACTGTTACTACACCTCAGAAGGTATATTTTAATTTGAAATTTGTAATTTTAGATTCTTACAGTTACCCTTTTAAGTCATGATTCCTCCACTATGTAGGGCAAAAAAGTACTTTTAATTTTTGCTCTTAAAAAGTTGATTTCGATTTCCACTTGGGAGCGCTGCAGCTCTCGCGTTGCGTTGTTGCTCGTCAATTGTGCTCGAGTGCAGCGTTGGATGTGGGCCATGTTGCGTGTCCAAAACATGCACCCGGCAAATCATAGGGAAGGAGTCTGAATGCAGTGATTTACTGAAGCCTGGTCTGGGGGGAGGGAGCATTGTTTTTCTGTGGTTTGAGGGTTTTTTAATTATTAGTTATTTTGCATTGATTCTGATGTATTGGATTTCCTCTAGAAGGCTATAACTCTGGCATCTGAAAAACAAGAAGTTAGTCACACGCTCGGATCGACAGCTTGCTACTTGTAATTATCAATCAGTATCCCAGAACAACTCTGCAAAATCCCATGTTTCTACTCTTACAAGTGTCTATTCTCAACTGAGAATAAAACGTGCAACTCTGCAGTAGACTTAGGAACAAATTGGGGGTAGTTGGATTCCTAGCTCATTTGTGTAAACCTGTGCTAAGGCTGGATGTGAGATATGGGGGGGCTCAAAACAAATTCTTCTCTTGCGTATCTCTTTCCTTTAATGTCGTTTTGCCAGCTCAATAGAGATGATACAAACAAGTGCTATGCAGAAGAAAGAGGGTTGCCTCAGTAGCTGGGAAAATAAGTGATCAGACTACATAAAGACATTTCAAGGTTGCTTCCCTGGGAAGATGTTGTTTTAAATAATAATAAAAAGAAGGTATATAAATAAATTATGGGTCTCTAAACCTTTCAAGGTAGTGACAATTATTGAATTAGTTTCCAAACAATATTCTTGAAATAACTGTAGCAAAAGTTTACTTTCATCTCCAGCTACAGTGAGTTTATGACAAGATGCCAACATATGTAGTGGAACTTGCATTGTATCTGTCTCCCGAGAACTGAACAAACTTGACAGTCCTGAGAGAATTATAAGGGCTTTATGATGACAGCCTAGTGAAGAAGAAAAAAAAAAATAATAAAGCTTGACTGGGAACAAAAGAGAACAAATACAAGGAGATAACAAATAAAGTTTATGCAAAGTGAAACTCGCAGAGAATGATGCTTGGGATTTAAGAAAATTCTATCACATTTTGGGTTTTGTTGGTTTTTAACCAGTTAAGTTAAGACCCTTAAATCCTCTGTTGCTGAATGAAATAAAAACTTCTTGGCATTTATTCACTATGAATTTTAATTCCGTTCCTATGTCTGCATGCCAGATAATTGAAATATGAATATATATATCCAATTTTCATCTCAAAGATACTGAGAATAGAGTGAAACAGATTTGAAGCACCATGTCGCTTTCTTATCTGACAAAAGTATTGAGTTGGCAGGAAGGAAACAGGAAAAAATATCTGTAATGAATATTCTTGAATACTCTTACAGTTTCATTGCTTCTGCTTTGCTTCATGGTCCTTTTACTTTAGTTTAGTGAATAATCAGTTGAGATTTTTATATTGTATTTTATTGTCTTTCAAAGATTAAATGGAGTTTTAGAGGTTCCTCAGAGTTCTTCTAATCTATCCTCTCTGGTTTTCACTTTGGTGATTTTTTCCTGCTTCTCAGTGTCTCTCTTGGCTCCTGACCTATTCTCTCCAACCTTTTTAATTTTCACAGAATATTGTTAATGAAGTGTGTACAACGTTGCTTGGGAAAAAAACATGACACAGTGATTTTTCTTTATTTTTAAAGTGTGTTTGATTCCATCTAGCAGCTGCAGGCCCCTTTTTTCACAAAAGAATCTGATTACTGTCTCTGATTAAAATGATTTTTTCTTTATATGATAAGCTGTTTTTCCCAACTGTGAATCTGACAAGCACGTGTTTTTTCTGAGTATCAGTGCAATACTTAAAGTTGTAAAGGCACAATCATCATAGCACTTTTTATTTACTATTGTTCAATACAAACAGTGTAGAGTGAAAGAAACTAATGAGGTCTTTGATAATCAATTCTTATCAGAAATGTCTTGGGCAGAATGTGGTTTTTCAATTATCATCAGTTGTTCTGTAGCTGTACACACAGCCTTTTTTTTTCATCTAGAAGTGCTGATTTTATCTTTATTTTAAGAAAGATTAACTTACATTTGAATGCTTGAAATTACAGCTCTTCCTACTTGGACAGCTTTCCTGACAACTGACGTTATTTTATCTTGCATGATTTTGCATGTAAGCACTGTCATGTCACTATTGACCTAAATCTTTAGAAGCAAAAACTCAAAGGTAGGGAAGCCAAGCAATTGGCCTGCAGAGGTTTGGTGAATTTGAGGGCAGGATATTTATTTTTAAGGGGTCTGTGAGAACAGAGGAGCAGAAAGTTGGTAGAACAGCCTGGCTGTTCTCTAGGGCAATGATGCTTCCAAATTTTGGAAAAAATTGGATGAAAGCTCGAGGGAGGAGGGAAGAGGAGGAAGGGAAAAGCAGCCACAGAGACTGTTGACGTATCCAGTCACATCCAAATACTTCCTTTAGCTTTTCAAAGAGACCAGTTTGAGTCTGAGCAGTTTAGGAAGCTGAGATATTGAATCCATTTGGATTTTTGGATCTCTTTCTATCTCTGCTGCTTGTATCCCAGAAATAAAGACCTTCTGATGGTTCCTTTCCTCCCCAGTTTTAACTATTGAGGCAATGTCTCAGGGGGTGGGAAGGGTGCATATCCTGAAAAAGAAAACCAAACTTTGCTGTATAATCCTGGCAGTTCATAACAGATTATTAATGCATTTACAGTGTTTTAACTTGCCTAGATAGAGCATAGTCGAAAACTTCTGACTTTTCAAGTGGTGTTATACTTTGCTTTTCCCTAATATTGCAAACTGCTCTGTTATCTGAAAGAAAGAATTCACTAGTTGTATTTTTGATGTCACACTTCAGAACCTCTTTATGAATCCCCGAAGTAATATCGTTCAAGTGTTTATTAATTCTAAATGATAGGGAGAAATAACCTGTATAAATACAAGCAAGTCGAGTAGTTTTATAGAGAGATGAGATGAGACCATTGAACACTCCCAGAAAAGTTGGATCCAATATCTGGGAGCTGACCCTCTGTTCACTGTTACAGAGGCAAGGTGATGCTATGCTTTATAACCTGTAAAAGGAAATATTTGCATTATGTGAAATTTTCCTTATCTTTAATGTAAAGCACATTGTATTCACCTCCCAGAAAAGCTGGATCCAATGTCTGGGAGCTGACCCTCTGTTCACTGTTACAGAGGCAAGGTGATGCTGTGCTTTATAACCTGTAAAAGGAAATATTTGCTTATGTGAAGTTTTCCTTATCTTTAATGTAAAGCACATGGTATTCACCTGTGTCCCCTTTTCATGACTCTCCTAGTGTGGAAAATGTGGAAACAGAAGAAAAAAAATTATATTATGTTTATGGTGTTAACATGTATGGGTTTATCGTGCTTAGAAAAATATATCCCTTTTAGAAACTGCAGAGATTTATAGATTATACCCCGTCTTGGAGCATGAATCTTAAATACATCTGGGTTAAGTCAGATAAAGGTGGTGTGGTCTAGCTGGCTAGTTGGTATGGGCTAACGGGCCAACTGGCAACTATGGGCTTCTCTTCATCATTGGCTTTTCATGTTAAGCCTTTGCACCTAAAAAAAATCCTTTTCTTGATTTGTGTTCAGCAAAAAAACAAGTAACTTTTTCAATGTGCCAAAGCCATAGGATGGGCACGGGGCCAGTGGTACCAGCTCTTGCACTGGAAATGTTTACAGAAGGTGCTTTGCTGTAACTTTGATTTCAAAATTGCTCTGAGGAGGTCAGTAGTGTTTGTGTTCGTGCAAGTGTTGTGAGCGAAAGACAGTTTCACTAAAATATGTACTAGGCAGAAGAGTTTATTTATATTTATAGGGTAAATATTACTGCAGATTAGCCTCATATTCTCAGGAACAGCCAGAATTCTCTAAAAATTGTCACGTAGCACCATCTTCTGAGCAAACTCTGTATTGCAAACTGTTAAGCCTAAGCTGCGTTCATGAGCTGCGACGGCCTTGCTCCATACTGAAGCAATATGAGAAAACTTAGTATTTAATTCCTGACTTTTCATCACTCAGTTCTGAGCAAACTTGTATCCAATTTGCTGAGGAAAAGTACTTGGATTATTAAGAAGTAGGTCTGTAATTAACAGGTTCATGTCTTCCCTGACTGAAAAATTCACTGATGAACTCCAAAGTACCTCAAAGGTAATTCTCAATGACAAAATTCTATGTAGAAAAACGAAGTATATGTAACTCTGTTGATAACAGATTTCATGTTACGGCACATATTGACGAAATGCTGACAGAGTTTCTATAAGCTTTGAATGCAGGCTATTCAGTCCTCAGTTTCTGCAATTCTAAGCACTGACCAGTTGAGATTGTGGTTTAGAGAAACTATTTTATGCAAGAAATGAAAAGCTAGACTCTATTTTTCTCTGCATTATTTTTCCTCACATTTTATATGTTGCTTTTATTATTACAAAATGTTTTCTGGACTGTGTATTTGGCAATTACAGGGATATTTCAATATTTTTGTAATTTTGTAAACTCTTTTGCAATAAAATAGAGAGATGCTTATGATGCCTTATAGCTTGAAAATGAGGTGACCGAAGGGTGTAAGTTGAAGTGCACACAAATTAAAGGGGTCATAGAAAACCAAGAGCAAAAAAATCCAGAAAACACATATAGGGAAATTACCTCTGACGACCTCATATACATAAACACTGAAAACAATACACATACGAAATTGCAAAGTTCCAAAGAAAGGTATATTTCCCAAAGAGAAATCCTAGAAGCCTTACAAGTGTGTTATCTTGTCAAAACAGGTATATATCAGTCATATAGTTCTTTAGGATGCTTCACTCTCAAACGAAGGAGAGGACGTTTCAGTCTGAGGAATGCAGTTAGGTGGTGTTCTGTTGAGTGATGTGACTTTTAGTAGCTGGTATTTACTCAAATTTTGTTGTGAGATTTGTTGAGGGGAAGGATCAGTCTCCTTTTAACAAGTTTATCTGAAGATAAAGCAATAATCTGCTAACAGAATGTCAATCTGTCATCTGACAATTCAGAGGTGCTCTGGTTATTTTGCCTGTGTACCGAGGTAGTTGTTTTGGTTTGGTTTTTTTCATAGAGTGTGTTGGGTTGGAAGGGACATTTAATGATCCAACCACCCTGCAGTGAGCCAGGACATCTTTAACTAGATCAGGTTGCTCAGAGCCACACTGAGCCTGACCTTGAATGTCTCCTGTGTATATGTTTCCCAAATATCTTCCTACCTGCATCTCATGTAAAAGGCTGCCTCTCTGATGGATCAGGAAATGCCAACTAAATGACAGACACACGAAGGGATAATAAAGAGCAAACGTAAGATGGAGAAATCCTGCCTTGAAAAGCCAAAATTCTTACAGTTACGTAGATGATATTTTGGTTTGGTATCCAATCTCACAGAGTCTTGCCCAAAATTATCCTCTTCTTCATATTCACTCCCCACTCCTCGACAGTTTTTGAAATTTCCAAAATGCAGAAATAGTTTAGGCAAAACCCTAGAGTATTTTCTTAGCAGTTCCTGTAAACTAAGACTTTTTTTTGGGCATGCAGTTTGATTAAAACAGACAACTTTCTCTTCTCAAAAAAAGTGGAACTAAAATTGTCTTGTATTAAACCTCTTGCTGGAGTAACATGCAAACATACTTTCAGATATAATTTTTCTCTTTTTATGAATAAATTATTTATCTACACTTAAAATACCAAATTTAAAAAAAATCATTCTTGGGCAGTCTTTCACAAATGAGTTGTCCAAGAAAGAAGAGATAGATAAATTTTCCTCTTAGTCATATGGAATTGGCTTGTGAAAATCTTGATGATAGGAAATTAGTGCCATCCTCCTCAGTAAACATGATTATTCATGTACAAGAGAATGAAGTTGTTCATTCTCTTGACATGTGTAGAATTGTGATGGAGAAAAAAAGTCCTCTAGGATGTGGACGTGAGGAAGAAAAGTTGTATAACCTTCGCTGACTCGATGTGCTAACGATGTAGTGGAGCTGAATATAGTGAATGATGGAACAGAGATTTATTGAACGTGGGAATGGTTGAATGCACCATTTTGTTGTCAGGTTTCTTTGGCAAGAGATGAGGTCAGCAGAGATCTTAAGGAAGAAAAGAATGTAGTTTTACTGAGGAAAAAAAGCAGACCTTCATCCTTCTGAGGGGAAGTGGCAGTGAAAAGATTTCTGTTCGGATAAAACTCTCTCCTTTCCTTGTAAGAGGAGATAAGGAAGAAGTGAGGCTTGAATAGCAACTGTAGGGACCCTTAGCATGGCACCTCTCTGCAATACTGCATCAGCATCAGTGGCTGTTACAGAAGTTCAGTTTAATCTCTCCAGGAATTAATTCTAATCAAAACCATTGAATTTTCCCATGGAGGGACTGACACTGAAATGAGCAAATAAATTCACTGCGGTTTATTCATGCCATTTTTATGATGTCTGGAGTCAGAGAAAATAAGCTAATTTCAGTACAAGATTCTGCTTTTGAGGAGCCTGAAGCCCTGGTATTTAGCATGTATTTAGTATCACGCACACCATCTCTGAATGAGCCAAGTCAGGTGGGAAGCAAAAAATTTACATCGTGTGATAACTGCGTGCTGAAATATCCATGTAGAAAGAGACAGGATTAGTCTCACATGACACTTCATTGACTGCCTTTGAGGAAATTACCCTGGATATTCCTTGCAGGCAATTGTTTTCTTCCATGTTAAAAGATTTACTTGCACTCTCCAACCAATTCACCATGTACTGTATAAAAAAATGTAAGTTCCTCAATCAAGGCAGAAAGAAGGAGGTGGCAGCAAGAATGAGGTGACTACTTAGCTGAAATAAGCTTAAAACTTCTATGAATCTTTTTGATTTAGTGGAGATCCTGTCTGAAGCAGACTAGCCTATTAACTAATCTGGGTGTTGAAATAATTGCCCTTCCTTTAATTTGTTGGGTTTTTTCTACAATGGCATTTTTTCTTGTATTTTTTCTCTAAGAGTTGTAAATGGGTGTGATACTGGTTTCTTATCTTATCGATGGGTTATGAAGATGAATGCTCCAGTAATGCATTTATGTTACTGAAAGTAATATTACTGAAATAATGGAAGAGATGGTTCTGGGCGAATTGGTTCTTGTGCTCTGTGCTTACTGATAGATACAGACATGATAGCGGTTAAACTCAACCTCCAGTCTTTGCCACAATTGATTCCACATGGCAAGGTGTATCCCTGCTTCCCACACATTATATTATATAAAATACAGCTACTGGCCCAGTTCCTGTAGTGCTTATCACCCAGTCCAAAGAGAGAGAAGGTGGTTTAAGGGCTTAAAAAGAAAGAAAACACAATGATTTGGGCAAAAAAAAAGGGAATAGCACCAATAATAATAATTCTGCCAGCAAGAATCATGCTAAAAAGGATGGAGCAGTACAAGGTCAGAGATCAGAGAGGATGGCTCCCTCCCACACTTGGCAAGCAAGCCAGCTGTTCAGTCAGGGTACCGAATAAGCAGAGATGCTACATAACTCTTGCACCTACTCGTGTTCAGAGAGACAGAGGAAAAGTGAAGGGCTGATGCTTCATCAGAGAACCTCTCTAGCATTTCCCCTCACCTAATAATGTCTAGCCACCTCCAAATTCTCTGTGGTTTGCATTTCTTCTATCTTTCTCTTAGGTGCCTGATTTCCTTTTGCAAATTGTTAAGATTCCTTTTGCAAATTGTTAAGATTCCTTTTGCAAATTTTTAGTTTCCTTTCACGGGATTTTTCACTGCTCTACAAATAATATGGAAGAAAAAAAACCAAACCCAAACAACAAACTTTAGTACTAAAACCACTGAGGAACTGTTTTCTCTAGAAATTAAGTTGTGCCATTTTATTGCTTAAATTCAAGTATCTGCCCAAATTTTATTTGGATGCTTTCTAGCATTTAAGATTTTAAACTCATGGTAATTCTTGTCATCATTTCACCCTAAACCAGTTTATACTGAAATGAATTCAGTATGTGAGTGTGTAATATTGCTCTTATTCTTTACAAGTTGAAATGAACTTTCAGATCAACACCTCCAAACAGGACTGCAGCCTCTGCTCAAGCTGTACGGTTGCACGTAAATGATACCTTGTAAAGAAACAGATCCTTCATCACTTCTGCTTCCATGGCACCTTAATAGTGGGCCTCTCAGTACCAGGTCTTCAGACAGAGATTGATGCTTGAGTTTTTACTCAAGGAGAAGGGTATGCAGAATTAGTTCTCCACATGTGGCTTTTAAATCCATTTTTCCCCAAGCCAACGGCTTTAATTTAGAAGGTCACATTCAGATTGCTCTCTGACTTTTCTCTGTTCATACCTTTCCTGTCTTTTCCCATTTCCCCTTACCCATATTTATATTTGTAACATAACATGACCTTAAACTTTAAATTTAGAAAGTGTGCAAGTTACCTCAGCGTGGAAATTAATAGACTGTCTCATCACATAACACACACATGCAGATATTCGTGGTTGTGGTTCATGGTAGGAAAAGCTACCAAATTTACCAAACTGATATCTGTAACTCCATGCTGCAAGATAACAGGATACTAATTTTTTTCTTTCTTGCGCTATTTGCTTAAATAAGCAAACCTCACAACACAATGTCTTTGAAAAACAGTAAAAAAATGCGGAAAGTCTAATTTCCTTCTAATACGCATTTTGAGACTTTATTAAACTATGGGAATGGTGGTATATTTAAAGATGTGTTTAAAGGGATTGTTTATACCTAGGTGTTTTTCCAAGGTGTCTCATGCCTTGTTTACTGGTAAAGTATGTATTAAAATTTGTAAGCTGAAGGAGGAGACAAAGGCAGGGGCTATGTCATCTCTACAGTTGTAACATTTGCAAGCCGCGTCGCCTTCACACACTGCTCCTGCATGCTTGTGTTAAGGTACCCACCCACGGTTTCTGTTCTTCTAAGCTGACCTCTCCTGTGCTCAAGTCTTTGTTTTTCTATCCTTACTAACATTTGGTAATGGTAACATTTAGATTGGCTATTAAGAGAAATTTATTTACTGAAAGAGTGGTGAGACGTTGGACCAGACTGCCCAGGGAAATGGTGGAGTTGCCATCTGTGGAAGTGTTCAAAAAACGTGTAGACCTGGCACTTCGGGACATGGTCTAGTGGTCATGGTAGTGCTGGGTAGACAGTTGGACTAGATGATCTTAGAGGTCTTTTCCAACCTGAATGATTCTGGGTTTTGCTGCAAAAGGATGTTGTAGGTAGGTGGTCACACAGGTTCCCTGTAGGACACAGGAGAGAGAGAGAAAAAAAATTAATGTCTACTGCACTTTCACATGTGTCCTACAATGCAGATTCCCTGTCAGGCTTGGTGGTAAGCCCTCTTGCATTTGCTCCAGATTATTGATGTGGTGGGAAGTAAAAATACCTTCCTTCTCTGACATGAATTCTCTAACCCATGACCCACTAGCTCGCTTACAGTTTGTTCCCCATTTCCTTGTGATGTTTTGTGTTGGTAGAAAGGTTTTATGAGTTGCCTTTTTTCTTCCACAAAAATAAAGGATGAGTGTTGGCTCAGCGGTTTGAGCACGGTGCTGACAACAATGACAACACCGAGGTCACGGGTTCAATTCCCGCTCGGTCCCCATGTGTTGCCTGGTCTAGTCGAGAGGTGGCATCCCTGCCCATGACAGGGAGATTGGACTAGATGATCTCTAAGGTCCCTTCCAGCCTAGGCCAGTCTAGGATTCTGTCATTATGATGAAATACTCTTTCCTGGCCCACAAAGCTGGCAAGAGATTTCTGTGTGGATCTACAGATTCCCAATGAGATGAAGGTAGTTCTGAGCCGATAGACTGAAAAGTTTCTCTTATAGGGCAGCCTCACGTAATGGCCCTTGAAGAAGTCATCTAAAAATGTACTGTGCTTCCATTCTCTGCAGGCAATCAGCTCAGGTGAGCCCCTTGTACGGAAAGGGCGCCCCAACATCCCAGCATTGGCAACTTTTTTGATTCAAAGAAAGAAAAAAGACCAACTTTAAAAAGAAGTGCTGCAAGGAAGGTAGACTTGAGTTGATGTGGACCAGATGCAGTAAGAACACCAGGGTTGGATCTCTTGTTCTTTTAGAGTATGAAAATGAGATTGATACTTCTGTGTTTTCTGTTCTTGGTAACGTGTGAAATAAAACCCACGAAGTTGTTAAAATACAGTTTAAATTTCCTTAGCAGAGAAAGTAAACTTTATTTGAGCATAGCATGCTATATATAAACATAACTGATATTTTAAAGTTAAAAATGTTTTTCTATTTATAAATATGCTTATGAGACTTCATCTTTAGAACCATTTTATAGTATTAATACTACAAATTTTTTAAAATAGCATATTGCTGAATTCTGAAAACACAGTATTTATCAGTAAAGTTAGTCTACACGTTCAGAGAATTTTCATCTCTGCTGGCAAAACAACAACGTAACAGACACTAGATACTGCCCAAATATTGTGCTTTACATCATAGAATATCTTACATACATTCTTTTTCTAAAATACACTTTCGGCATTTGAAACTCCATAAAAAAAATAAATTTATGTGAAACAAATCAAAACCTTCGTTAGAAATTGGCACACAAAAAGAAAATATCATGCATGTGGAATATTATGTGCTGTTTTCAGGTGATTCTTTTCCCGTTTATTCTTGATTCTTAGCATTCCCTTAGTTTCAAATGAAACATAAACATGCTTGTGTAAATGGTATATAATGTTACACAGTGGATGTGGAGGCTTTTGCTTACCATGTTTCTACTGCACACGAGAGAAAGCTGGTAATCTTCAGCTGAGGTCAAAGACTGTCATATCAATATGATATAAAAATTTCATTTTGGGAGTTATATTCAAGGAATGTAATTACACGATTGTTCTAAGATTTAGTGCATGGTGATGATCCCAAGAACAGTCGAATTAGTTTAATGCACACTGAGAGCTGGCTGGTGGGCAAAGAGAAATCCATGAGTAACCTGACACGCTGATCAGCAATAAAATATCACGGATCTATGCACTGTGAAAATGATTGCAAATTACATTAGCATTGTTTGTTTGACAAAATAGATTTCTTTCTGATGGCACATACTTCATAATATAAAGACACCTTAGCCTCTACTATTTCCTAACTTGCACTCTTCAGTTTAATGTGCTGCTAAAAATGAATATTCCGTCTCAGTACTAGCAACGCTGGAGGTTGAACAGCAACCAAATTCTATGCTTGTCTTTAAAGCTCATTTAGTAATTTAATTTCTGAATATAGAAATGAAGTTATGCAGAGAATATTCTGTTGACAGTGATATTTCTGGACAAGTATTTTCTTCCGTGCAGTTCTCTGAAGGTATCTCTCTCTTACTCATTTTCATTTGCTTAAAATACAAAAGCTTTTTTTATAAACATTAACATTGCTGCCAACATAGAAAAGAAAATGTTTTTGAAGTCTTATACACCCGTTTATCACTTTACTACTGCATTTTATAAATAACAGATACACTTTTTTAACAAACCTGAACCATTTAAACATATTATTGAATATTGATATATTAGACATAGTAGAACAATTCACTTCTGCAAAATTCTTTGATTTTTTTTTTTTTGTTTAGTGCAGGAAGATGCTTTTGTGCTCTTATAGCTTAATGGCTCAGAGATAGTTATTTTCTGTAATGTGGCTCAGAGATAAGTATTTTCTGTAATGGAGAATTGCTAAGATATGTATAGTCTGTACTGCTTTCTGGAAAAGCTTCTTGTCTTCCTGACTCAGTCTTCGTGAAACTCCACTCAGTTTTTAGCTTCACAATACTTATAGTCCTCAGGGCAACTTCACAACAACAACACATGCTCCAGCCCTTCCAATATTGACAGGAACTTCCTAAAAAAGTGGGTGGGGAAAAAGGAAAAGTAGGAGAAAACATTTTTAGTAGACTGCTATGGATAGAACTAGAAGAAATTACTTGCAGATTAAAAGCAAAGCTATTTGTATTGCTTAAAAAAAGTTCAGTTTAACCAGGGCTCTAAACCGACAGTTTTGGCTTTTTGGGAAAAGGCTTTAGCAGCTGCTGAGAGTTAGAGGGATGTGGGCCACTGTTGCTCTTAACTTTTTTGTTCCAAAACCAAGGACTGTGTAGCTACAAAAGGGTCTTGACATTTTCAAATTTTCCTCATTGTCTCAATGAGGATAAATCTGAAAACTTCCAAGTGCCCCCAGCAGTGGTCGCAGCTGACGAGCCCACAGCAGCTCTAACAGTGGCCACCTCAAGAATAAAATTTTTTGTGCAGCCCATGCACTGTCTCCAGCCTTTAGTCTGAAAAAATTTATGCAGGTATTTCACAGGAGGGGCAAATGGTATTTTCTGTAACAAGCCCAGCTAGAGTATTACCGCATCCTAATGTACTGTTTTCACAAAAAACAGTGGAAATTTTGCAAGGTAATATTGGCAGTTATTCAGATACAATTCTTCCTATCCGCAGGAAGGATTCCTGTTATTTATTAGACAATTATTCCTGTTACCTCTGTCCACTCGTTATTCTGAGCATCGTAGGACTCCACAGTATCCAGGTACGTGTGGCCGTCGTAGCCCCCGACAGCATATAATCTGTCCCCTAGAGGACAAATTCCAACAGCATCCCGAGGTACGCTCAAGGGGGCCACTGTTGTCCAAGCATCTGTTTTAGGATCATACCTAGGATGTTTTATGATCAAATTTAGAAAAACGCATTGTAGAGACACATTTCACGTTTAAGTTACTGATATTTGCTCATTTTCTCCTGTACTGTAGTTCAGTTTACACCATGAACTAATATAAAGTTATGAGTGATTTAATATTCAATTTAGCCACTAGAGGGGCCTTTGAGCACATGAAAAAATTGCGTATTTTCACATTTTGATTACAGCTTCTTCATTTCTATCAGGTCAAACAACTGATACATTTTAAACGTAAATGAGACTTAAGGGAATGGTGGTGTGGCCATCAATTGTCTCAACTCGATTAATTTCAACATATTCTTTTTTCCTCCACGAAGAATTTTGCTTTCTTTTTCTTGTCAGAACTAACATTTTCAGAAAACTTGAGTGCAAAAGAAGTTAAACATCTCCTCTAGTTGGTAAGAGTTTGTAATGAAAAATGCGTAGCTGTATTTTACATCACTATTTACTTTTTTCCCAATATGTACTCAGTTGGTTTCCAATATAAATTCAAGTGAATTCCAAGGTAGTTCCAGCTTCACACCGTCTAACTGGGACCGAAACTCAGCCCTTGTTATTCACAACAGGGAGCTGGATACTCGCTCAGTTTTCCTTTATTGTCCCCAAATGACACAAGAGTGTCAACGAATACCCATTAAACAGCCAGAGGAGTTGTCCTGACTCATTACATTCCCTTCTCCTGTCCTCCCACGTTGTGCCACATGCCACTGGAATGCTCATCGGTGGAGAATACAAAAACAGGGTTAAATAAGGATCAGATAAACAGTATTTTCAGTTAAAAAGGTAATTATGTTAAGAAGTGGATATGAAGCCGGGATTTCATTGCTTACAGCTTTGTGCTACCAGAACCATCAGGACAATGTATTAATGCGCTATTTAGGTTTAACATGTGAATTCAAGCTAAAATAGTTTGCTTTGGTGAATGTTGGGGGTTTTTTTACTTGCTAAATCAGACCCTTAGTGTACGTTTTAGCCCAAGTTCCTATAGCAACATTATTTCTTATGGAAACAACTCTCTTTCTATCAGTCTCCTCCAGCAGAAAATACTTACGTAGTGATGACTGCCTTGAGTATGTGATATTTGTTACATTTTTAACCTTTTGATCAATATCGGCCAAATTATTTTCAGACAATTGAAAAATATTTAGTTCTTACGATTGGAGACAAGTAGCCCAAACCTGGGTTTTGGCCCTTTAGAAATAGAAAGGCCATGTATTGAATTTGTCTTACTCCTTGTCTTTACCTGCCTCCGGGGACACCTCAAAGAGAAAGGGCAGCTGGCACAAATTTGCTTCAGAGGGTTAATTGTTTAGTTACCACAAGAGCATTAGAAATTGGTTATTCTGCTCAAAATATTATTTTTAAAAGCATAATATGTTTTACAAATATGACATTGCAATTGTGAAGAGATTTCCCTTGCTGCTATAAATTATTTCACATTTCCTTCCTGGAACGTACAAAAGACAATAAAAGAAAAAAAAGAAAAATCCCTTACCTTTCTACACAATCGGAAAGTCGAGAGCAGTGATTGGAAGCAGGTGCATCGTGACCTCCCACAGCATACAAAAAGCCATTGTACGTTGCAACACCGACCCCACCTCTTCTCTTGGACATGGAAGCACATATACTCCACTTGTTTGTGTGTGGATCGAAACATTCCATTGATTTTAAGCAGGAGCTCCCGTCTCGTCCGCCAACAGCATACAGTCTGGGATAATTACCCACAAGAAGGCAAACAATTTCAGTCTTTAGTCTTTTCTTTTAATAGTTAACTTTGTTTAGAACACCTTAAAATTACCTTCATGCCCATTATTTCCTATCTGACAGCTGTGCTCTGGAACCTTCTTCACATGGAGGAGTTTGCATGCTATGTAAAGGAAGTTATAGTCTACATTTGTAATATAGATTTGCAAGCAGTCACATATGAAAATTAAGCTTAAAAATGTACCTTGGCATCTTTAAACCTGAGCTATAGATGGAATTTAATTGAAAGATGCTGCATGTGTTCGAAACATATGGGTAGTATTCCCTATGACAAGCTTATGGAGTATTTGACATCTTAGTATTGCATTGAGAATTCTTCCTATACTTTTAACATGTAAAGGAGTTTTAATATCGTCATTGTATATTGGAAACATATGTCAGAAATATATTAAATATATTTGCCTCAACGTTTCTATTTAAGAAAATCTTCTGGACAGAAGTTACTATACAGGTATATTGTCTTGTCTGTTCAGCCAGATTTAAACTATCTGACATTGGGAAAACATGTAACAATAAACAGTAGAAATCTACATTAGGAAGAGGAGTTAGCAGCTTTTTGTGAAGGAATTTTACAGAGCCTGAATTTCTTTTGTATTTTAAGCTAACCTAGATGTTGCTAGACTATGATACTGGATGTAATAGCTGTTCAGATGTTGAGTGTGCCAGTTGTTCAGGTGCCTTTCAAATCCTGGCTATTACTGCCATGAAATTGAAATGACTTAGCTCAGTTAGAGACCTAGAGAACACGTGAACTTGTCCAAAGTCACCTAAAACAGCGCAGATGAATTTTGCTTGAGAATTACCTGTTTTTCTCCAGTGACTGGAGAATGTTTTTTAGGCTGCTCTGATGTACAATTAAACTTTAAAAAATCTTGATTGCTGTTAGTATAATACAAAATTTCTTCCTCTTCTTACGTTGATGAATGGAAGACAGACCTGAGTTCAGTTGTACAGTTTGTTGCCTGACCCATAAAAAACTTGAGGATTTGATTTGTTTTCTCTTCACATTATGCCGTTAGAGGCAGACTACTTGTTTACACAGCTTTCACAGAGAGAGGAAATCACTGTATATACAAACAGATTGGTCGGGATTTTTTGTTTTCCCTAACATGTCTAGAAACAGGGTAGTGTTTCCCATTCTCTAAGAAAAGAATAAATATACGATTATTGACTGATGTTTTCAATAGACCATATCTTAGACACAAAAAAAATGTTGCTGCACAGAAACGTGAAGGTTTTTTTTGGTGGGGTTGAATAGAAAAGAATATGGTGGGACTAAGGGAAACAGGAAAAGGAGAAGCATTCTGCCTGGTTAGACCACAGCAGTAGCACTGAGTGATGGACATTTGATCTCAGCATCCCTTGGTATGCCAGAAATTACATCACTAGACTAACAGACGTGATTTAAGCCAGGCTGGAGACAGCTTGTATAATGAGTGATTGAGAACAGAGTCAGGATCAGGCTGGATTTCCTCTTTGACAAAGTGGTTTCCTGCATGCTGCTGTGGAAGGTACCAACAGGAGATTCTGGTGAAGTTTATGCTGAGAACATTTCCTCTGACATACAGCAGGGACTTGGACAGGCTTTGCTGCTTCTCCTGGAGTTTTGAGTTAACGATTAAAACCACATCATGTTTGAAAGCAGGACCCTGACTTGTTCATGAAGTTTTGCATTTGCAAATATCTCTTTCTGCTCTTCAGCCTGCTCTTTCTCTAGAATTTAAGAAGTAGGGAAGCCAGTGATTAAGTTTCAGGAGAAAAGCTGCTGTCTGCTGCAACTGTAATATCGTGGCCCCTAGAAGGGGTCATTGCTAAGAGCTTTCCCCAGGTTGAAATCAGAAGGAAGGCTGGCTGGAGCCATGCTCTCCAACATAACCTGGGGCCTTTTACAAGGCTTTTGTATTTCCAGCACCAGGCTACGTTGCTGAAGAAGGAAAAGTGAATTCTCATAGGCATTAATTTATGAATTGTTTTTCCTCATGCTGAAATGTAACTACTTTCAAAGAGGAACGTACAACAAGGTGTAACATGTTATTCATTACGGGTTGCAGAGTAGATTCATGCATGGGTCTGTTCACATGTAAAAGTGCTTGAGTGGCTTTAGTGTCCTAAGAGGATGTTTTAAGTTTTGAAAATCTTCTTGGGAAAAGCAATGTACAGTGAACACGTGATCTCAGTGTATTTAAGCCGCAGATGAAGGGCAGAATAAATCTGGGTAGGACAGAGACTTGTAGAAGGCTGTTTATTCCATACCTAATGATTAAGTTTTTCTTCCTTTCACTGAACACACTATATACCTTTAACCTTTTAAATATCATACTTGACTATGGACTTGTATATTAAAGTTGTAGAGGCATGCAGGAGGCATAAAATGACAGAGGAATGACCTTGTTTCTGTACACATTCTTTCAAATAGAGCTTCCTTAGACAGAGTGATTTTAAATTGTTAACAAAAACTTGGAATATGTTTTTAAAGTAGCTTATATCTTATATCCCCATAAGCTATATTCTAGGTCAAATTCTGATAGGCATGTAGTAATGTTTTCAAAGAGCTATAACTTAAAAGAGATTAAATATGTTTAAAACATGACTGCAAGTTTGAAAACAATTTACCACACAGCAGAGGAAAAGCCTTCCTTTCTTGTTCCTGTGCTTCTTATTTTCCCTTTGTTTTCTTAAGGCTATTAAGTACTACGAGATTGAAAAGAAAATTTAAGAAACAGTATTTCAAAGGAAGGAAGCAAATGAAAAACCAAAGAGAGTTTTTCCTGTTGACATACTTGCTATTTAACGCTGCAACCCCTACGGTGCTTCTAGGGGTTGACATGCTAGCAACGTAATTCCACTGCCGTGCTTGCGGGTCCCATCTTTCTACAGTATTGAGGTAACTCCATCCATCATGGCCACCAACAGCATACATTGGTCCTTCAAGCATTGCTACTCCTTAAAAGATAGAATTAGGGACAAATTACAGTATCTAATAATTTCAGTGACCAATGGTATATTAACTTCATAGTGTAATTCCCTGTATGCAGATAAGCAATTTCAGCTGGTATTAAACTATCTCAAAGCTGACTTGTCATTTGGCAGAATAAGCAGAGATAAACAAAATACTTCATATACAGTGGGGTTTTTTTGAGTGAGCGTTATCTTTTGCCAAAAGATTAGAGGAAAGCTGCTTTAGTTCTGATGTTCTCCTCATGGACTTTCATCTCTTCCACTTCTGTTGACCTTGTTCTGAAACAAATTTGAGCCCCTAGATGCAAAAACAATGCTATTCTTTTAAAGAAAGGCAGAGGTTGAGCCAGGCAATGAAAAATATGGCCAAATCGTCCACCTATCTTTACTCTGAGCCAGCTGAAGCTCTGTAGTTCTGCCAGCGTGAAGCTGGGTAGCTGGCTGCCCTTGCTAGCTAAAGTACCGTAACGTTTTAATGTCTGTAAGGAGAGCGCACTTCTGGATAAGAGCTGGCTTGTATCTGCTGCCCTTGGGGCACAGGAGAGCAAACTTGGCTGGCACTGCGGCACTGCGAAGCTCTGTGTGGATGTATCCTGTGCCGTTGTCCTTCTCCAAAGAGAAGGGCTTTGGTGCCTTCACTTTGGGGAGCCGCTGCTGCTGTGTGCCTCCTTTGTTAGGTAAGGCAAAATGTTCAAATGTGGCTGCTTAAAAGTTTTCTAAATCTGTCTTTTCAGGCCTAAATATACATGGCCTGATTTTTTCAAAAGTGCTAACTCTCCACAAAATCACGCTGAAGCTAATAAGAGCTATAAGTGTACAGCAGCTTTGCAAACCAGGCTGATGCACAGAGAGAAGCCTGACTTTGGGCAATTGATTTTACCACTGTGACCTACTTGTTGGGTAGAATGATGGCCCTGCAGTTGGTATTTGTAACGACTTCAGTGAGAATTATTTATCTATTTC